>NC_142951.1:8668409-8683409 GCF_046866305.1 Octopus bimaculoides
GTTGGTGTCTGTATAGTTATCTATGTGCATGTGTGTATGTTTGAAACAATGTATGCATAATCACAAACAACAGAAGGGGGTAGGGTAGAATGAAGGAAGGAAAGAAAGAAAGGAGATGAGTGTATGTTAAGATGGAACTGTAGTAGTAGTAGTAGTAGTAGTAGTAGTAGTAGTAGTTGCCCTTCTTGTTGTTCTTGTTGCGATGTTGATTTTGAAGTTCTTGAATTTATATACAGAGGATGATCTGTATGGTATAATACAATATCTTCAAATGAGAATTAAGAAAGGAACAATAAGCAAACAAATAATAATAATAATAATAATAATAATAATAATAATAATAATAATAATAGTTATACTACCAAAATAAACAAAAAGTTTTCAACACAAAAATACCAACACATATAAACCAACCACCAAGATATCCACTCGTAATCTTATGTATACATATATACATGCATATATACACATGTACATAGATGAATGCACATGCATGTATGTATGTGTATATATGTATTATGTATGCTTGTAAATATGTATGTGTGTGTATATATATATATATATATATATATGTATGTATGTACATATATATGTATGTATAAATGTGTATGTATTTATTCGCAGTTGACACACTCTGAAGTATATACACTTTTGCCCACTTCCACACAATCACAAACCCATATGCATTCAGAAGCTACATGTCAGTACATGGTCCCATCCCAATGGACATTCATGCATGCTTACATGCATACATGCATATTTACATGAAGATACATTTGCAATGCATGCTCACACACAAGCACACACACACATACACACTTACACAAACATACATTCACACACAATCACATACTCATACACAGATATATGCAGATGTACACATTCACATGCATACACTCATTCACTTCTTCATAAATATACACACTTGTACATACTCACATATTCAGATTCTCTCTCTCTCTCTCTCTCTCTCACACACACACACACACACACATGCATGCTATATTATTTAGATATGTGATTCTGCTAACTGGTATTAACGTCCACTTAGTGTACAAGCCAACCGATCCTTCCCCCAGACAAACAGGATTATCATGTTGTAAAAGGAGATCTTTTCATCTTATGATGCTGCTCTGCGTTTAGAGGTTCTTCAACTGTAAACAAACAAACAAAGCAAGAACAGGTTGTTATGGTTATGCCAGATTTTCAGTTCCAACCCCACTGTTCTGTGGTACCTTGGGCAATTGTCTTTACTCTCCCACACCTGCTAGAGTCAACCAAAGCCTTGTGAGTGACAATTATTTGGTGGGATCTTTATGGAAGACACATGGCAAGACTGACTGCTTCTGTTTTTAGATGGGAGGTTTAATTTGCTGCCTGTGTTAATACTTTCACCACTGTTTGACCATTTTGACCATTGGGTTCCTTTGGCAAAAAAAAAAAGAAAAAAAAGGGAGCCACACCATTGCTGTAATCCTCTTTGATATAGGTGGTAATATCTCTAAAGAAATAAGGCAGTGAGCTGGCAGAATCATTAGCACACCGGGCAAAATACTTAGTGGTATTTTGTCCATTTTTGTGTTCTGAGTTCAAATTTCACTGAGGTTGACTTTACCTTTCATTCCTTTAGGGAGCTGATGAAATAAATACTAGTTGACTACTGGATTTAATGTAACAGCCTTACCCTTTTCCTAAAATTGGCCCCGTGCCAAATTTTGAAACCAATATCTTTAAAGAAATATAGTTTCTACATGAAGCTAGTTATTCTCTCAAGTCAAAACTTATTTTTCTTGAGCGAAGGAAAAACATATATCATGCAATCTTTTCAATCCAAAGGTGACAGTCAAAACCTACTTTACAAATTAAATTTCCTACATCGTCATACTCAAAATATACTGGTACAACACTGACCTTCCAGACACTGGTGGTTTAGAACCTCTTATAATCCACACTAATTTACTTACAGGAACTTCAAATTCCCATGGCAACTAGTCTTATTTACTTGGTGGCCATGTTTCACAGTAACTTGCACAGTACAATA
Organism: Octopus bimaculoides; assembly: GCF_046866305.1. Lineage (NCBI taxonomy): Eukaryota > Metazoa > Mollusca > Cephalopoda > Octopoda > Octopodidae > Octopus > Octopus bimaculoides. The sequence continues at coordinate 8,670,451 of NC_142951.1, forward strand.
CTAATAAATTTGTATAATTTATGCTAATGTACAAGTACTTGTTTTTCATTTAATTAAAGCAAATTTAAGTAAATATTTAATTTAGAGGTGACCACCCCTGGTTTGGAACAATCAGTTATCTGAAAAGGCTTTGGATCCAAAGGCTCTGGAAAATCTTTGTCCTATCTGTATTTGAAATTATACAAATTTTGTGAGAAAGCAATTAGAATCCTATTCAGCATACATACACAATACAACCAGCTGTTGAATTTCGTGAAACATGTGCCCATAAGGCTCTGCAAGTGAATAATTGTTACTTTCTGATGAAGCCACCCTTTAACATTGCTGCTCAACACTAAACATGGAACTAACACATTGTTGATACCAATAACAAACTCAATACTCACCAACATCATCCAGCAACCACCCAGAATACTACAGGAAATGCCATCTGGTATAACCCACCAAACAGCATTGTCATGCATTTTGCTCTTTATTGCCACAGATTTCTCCCAGTTCAACAAGGACAACATAAATATAAGGTACAGCTACATGAAAATCATCTAAAATTTTATTAACATGGTGGACTCTCTTGTTGTAAATAACAGATTAGGGCTTTGCAACTCTTTGCTGAACTCTGCACAGATAATGTTTTTGTAGTGATCAAATGTTTGCGATGTACATTAACCCTTTCATTACCAACCTGGCTGAAACCGCCTCTAGCACTGTAGTACAAATGTCTTGCTTTCAAAAGTTTTGAATTAAAATCTTCCACCAAACCTTAGTCACAATTTATGTTCCTAACACTAGCTTAATGATAACTAAGTTATTTTGCTAAATTCTTTGTTATATTTAAAATTAATTGAAAGAAACACAGAGTATCTCAACAGAAATATGGTAACAAAAGGGTTAACTTACTTTCGCCATCAAATCAACATTGCCTGTGCAGGTGCATGGTGTGCCACATGTCAGATGTTGAAGTAATTACGGGGCAACATGAAATGAAGTGTTTTGCTTAAGAGCACAATGGAATTGAAACCACAATCTTGCAATTGTGAGTGCAACACCCTAACCACTAGGCCATGTGCCTTCGCATATTCAATGAAAAATATTGCAAACAAATAAAGAGCTAATGGAACCAGCATGCAGTCATTTAAATGTTGAAGTTTCTACCTAAAGTGCAATGCCTATAAAAAGACACTGTATACTTTGCTGATGTCTCATCAAAAGTGCATGCCCAAGCTATATGAGTGCTATATTTTGGGGGATTTTGAATATCTCATTGCCAATAATGTTATCATGACATTGGGCTGTGCACAAGGGTGTTGGAATAGTATTACCCAAATATTTGGATATGGTAATCTGGAATAACATTTTGCAGAATTAATATGTTCCTGCTGTATGCACTCTGTACTACACCAAACATAGGTATGATATTAAACTAACACAGTAATCCAATATGAATGATCAATGCTGTCAACTCCTGGCAGTTCACACAGTTTCTTTATTTTTATTGAAATGCATCGATCCACTTGTGGTGGGGGTGGTCAGGATCCTTCCACAGCAATGAAACGAGCTGAGTATTCTTTCAAGTCATCTAAGGGAGCACAACAGTTCATTTTGTCACTTGTACCCGGACACCAGCACATCACTTTCAAAGCATTCTTGTAAATCAAGTAACAGAGGAGAAACCAATGCCATTACAAGAGTAATGCTAGATAAGGCACAAGCAGTTTGGAATGGATAGATGTTCTCTGCACCTTTGCCTTACAAACGATGGCGTCAAATAATGTGAAACTAGGTCTAGTGAAAGAGGTGAATCACCAGAATCTTGTAAATAAATATGAAGTTCAACGTCTATGTAGGTAGCACTTATACTCTTATTTGTGGAAAAAAGAAACATGTATGTTTGTATGTGTGTGTATATATATATATATATATATATATATATATATATATATATATATACATACACACATACACATATGCACACATAAATATATATACATGCACATATGTACATATATATACATACCTACACACACACACACACACACACATATATATATATACACACACACATGCATACACACAAATACACACACAGTAGATTATAATTATTTATTGCATGCAGCTGGTACTGCCCTCTATTGGTTTTTGCAGTTTGTCATTTTTTGTGTTTCCCACCATGTGTGTGTATGAGTGTGTCTACACATGCATGCCCACACACATTCGCACACACATTCAGAGAATTGTAAGAACCTATGGAAATTAAAATAAATTGAAATAGTAAAAAAAATGCCATTGATTGGTTGAGTCTAAGATCAAGGGGTGAGCCTTAACAAGCTCTTGTTCTGCTTCATGAATAGGATTAGTTAAATGTACTTCTGCAAATAGTGTTAATGAAGTCCTATGTTCTTTTTCAAAGAACTTCTTAAATAACAATAGGAAATTTAATAAGTCAACACTCCATTTTTGTATGTGGGTGTGTGTGTGTGTGTGTTTCTTTAAAGTTCTAAGAGAAATTTCTTTCTTTCTTTCTTTCTTTCCCATGAGTGTGTGTTTTATTTTGTTTTTCACAACTTGATTGAAGAAAGCTTAAATTGCTTGTTTACATATGTGTATTTTCTAGCGAAATAATTAGGCATTGTATGGGTTTATGTGCCCAAAATCTCAGGTGAGATATTGTAAACATTTCATGCCATTGCATTTTTGATAAACAAAAAATATATATATTTATTGGAATAGGCATGGCTGTGCGGTAAGAAGCTTGCTTCCCAACCACATAATTCAGGTTCAGTTCCACTGCGTGGCACTTTGGACAGGTGTCTTCTACTATAGCCTTAGATCAATCAAATCCTTGTGAGTGGATTTGGTAGACAGAAACTGAAAGAAACTGATTGAGTGTGTGTGTGAGGTTCTCTCTTTCCTTTCCTGAGCGTCCAATAATACTATCCATATCACGTCCTCACTTTGTTGTTTTTTTGTTTTTTTGTTATTGTTTTTTTGAACTATATATATATATATACTACAGAAAATAAAAGAATTCTTGAATGTGGATAGGCTGTGAAAGCAGTTTAGAAAATCAGGTAAATACCCTTGAAGATAAAAAAAAAGTCAGCAAGCCTTAACAGAGAATTGAACCCTGTATGTCTCAGATTCCAGATGAGTGCTCTGTACCATTATGGATATTAGTTTGAAGGTGATGATTCCCTTTGGCTCTATTCTGAGGTTTTTGCTGTATGAGCAAATATGAAGAAGATAAGGGGACATTTAAGTCAGATGAGTTGCCTATACAAATCTAAGCGCCTCCTCATTGTCATCATCGTTTAATGTCCGCTTTCCATGCTGGCATGGGTTGGACAGTTTAACTGAGGACTGATGAGCCAGAAGGCTGCACCAGTCTCCAATCTGATCATAAATGCAAAACCAATGGTCACTCTCTGACTGGCCATAACAAACAACCTTCTAAATATATATATGTGTGTTTGTGTGTGTGTATGTATGTGTATATATATATGTATGTGTATATATATATATATATATATATATATAAATATAAAAAGAGAGAGAGAGAGAGAGAGAGAAAAGAACCACAATTCTTGAACTCATTCATGAAAATCCAGTCACATATAGAAAAATTTAATATTATATATTTATATATTATATGTTGTGAAACTTAATTTAATTTTAATTTTGATAAATTAAATTAAATTGAATTTTTACCTGTAAATTTGGATTTTTATCCCTAATATTATTATCACACACACACACACACACACACACACACACACACACACACACACACATATATGTATGAGACCTATGGAGATATGCTGTGCTTGAAGAGACCTGGCAAGCCAAGTGAAACCATTGTCATGGCTGATGCCAGTACCATCTGACTTGCACCTGTGCAGGTGGCATGTAAAAAGCACCCACTACACTGTTGGAGTGGTTGGCATTAGGAAGGGCATCCAGCTGTAGAAACTTTGCCAGATTAGATTGGATCTTGGTGCAGCCTCCTGGCTTGCCAGTTCTCAGTCAAACCGTCCAACCTATGCCAGCATGGAAAGCAGACAATAAACAATGATGATGATGTGTGTGTCTATGTGAAAGAATGAACCACATACATAATGAGGAAAGAAGTGGACCTCAATATCATTGAAATATAGGAATATTATTAATGTATGATATATCCAACTTTACATTCTGAGTTCAAATGCCACAAAGGTTGACTTAGCTTTTCATCTTTTCAGGATCATTAAAATAAATACCTGTTGAGCCCCGAGGTTGATAAAATTGACTTCCCTCTTCAGTGGAACTACTGACCTTGTACCGAAATTTGAAACCAATATATAATATAAGATACAGTCACCATCATCATCTCACATCTGTTTTCCGTATTGGCTTCGGTTGGACGGTTGTGACTTACCTTTTGTATAGCCAGAATAATCTTGTCCAATATAGAGTGAGTAAGGTTATTCAAGGAAAACTTGAAACTTGGCTGCTCTTTCTAGCAGTTCAAGTGACTGTGTAGAGATTCCACTCTTGGACTGGCAGTGTTATAGTGGTGGTAGTGGTAGTGGTGGTGGTATCAGTAGTGTTATTTTTGTGGTTGTTTAGTTTCATGCCAGACACAATCTAGCAGATTTTTGATTAAAGTTATTCTGATTGTGGCCACCTTGTGTTTGTTTGTGTTTTTTTTTTATATTCTGTCATAGAGATATATATTTTTTTATAGACACTTGGCTTCCAACATAGCTTGTATATATGTGTATCAATGTGTACACACACACACACACACACACACACACACACACACTAAGGACTTATTTCAGTTTCTGTCTTTCGAATCCACTCACAAGTCTTTGGTCAGCCTGGAGCAATACTAGAAGACTCTTGCCTCAGGTGCCATGCAGTGGGAATGAACCCAGAACTATTCCTGTGGCCATATATGTATATATACATCAATACACACTTCTATATATAATAAACTATATATATTTATATGATTATATGCTGAATACTTTAGCTAAGCTAATTTTTTTTTTATTGTAACTTGAATTTCCTATCATCGTAATTAACGGGAAAGTTATTTTTTTCATGGTGTTTCAGGTTAGTTTTCTATACATTGTAGCTTGGCTTCAATGTTTTGTATATCGTTACCATTTTCATTTCCTTACTTTTTTCTTTTACATACTGTTTTATGAGTGTGCCATCTAGAGTTATATTCGTTTTACACACCCGCACCCCCACACCACAAACACCAATATTGTTTAAGTCAGCTCTTACCCAGCGGGCCTATGATCACAGGTGTTCTAGTTGTGGCCATCATTTCAAAGTTTCTTTCTTTTTTTTTTTTGGTTAAACAGTAGAGTGTAATGTAATATGAAGGAAACTTGTCTGCTACATTTTGTGGATTATAGAAATTCTGTCATTGGTTTGTCATTTGCTTGATGTTGCTGTTCTACTTCATTTCACTCATTTTCTCGTCTGGTTCATGTCTTTAAGCCATGAACATGGAACAGCCTCATTTCTTTGTTCATCTCTGAAAACTAAAACAAAACCAAAATATGTTCCTCTCCTCGCACAGATGTTGTGTCTTAGTAATAATTGTTAAAGGTGGTGGTGAATTGGTAGGATCAGTAGAGCATCAAAAAAATTGCTTTGTGGTAATTGTTGTGGCTATTTGCAATCTGAGTTCAAAACCATACCCCATCCCCTGAGACCAATAATTTTGCCTTTCATCTCTCTGGAGATGATGAAATAAAGTAAGTGTGAGTTGAGTATTGGTGTCTATTTAATCTATTAAACTTCATCATCATCATGATCATCATTGTTTAATGTCCACCTTCCATGCTAGCATGGGTTGGACGGTTTGACTGCGGACTGGTGAACCAGATGGCTACACCAGGCTCCAATCTGATTTGGCAGAGTTTCTACAGCTGGATGCCCTTCTTAACACCAACCACTCCGAGAGTGTAGTGGGTGCTTTTTACGTGCCACCAGCATGACTGCCAGTCAGGCGGTACTGGCAACAGCTATGCTCAAAATGGTGCATTTTGCATGCCACCTGCACAGGAGCCAGTCCAGTGGCACTGGCAACAACCCTTAAGACATTGAGCGTTAAAAACACTAAATAATCTTTTAATGTCTTTATTTCAAATTTTGGCTCAGAGCTAGCAAATTTTGTGTCAAGGTATAAATTGGTTACATTGACTGGTATTTCATTTATCAACCCCCGAAAGATGGAAGCAAAGTCAACCTTAGTAGAACTTGAATCCAGAGTGTAAAGTGTCAAAGAAGTGCCAATAAGTGTTTTTTTATCTGACATGTTAACAATTCTGCCAGCTCACTGCCTTTAATTAATCTTTTAATTTTCTTTCCTAATTTTGGTACAAGACCAGCAGTAATAAGGAGTGGGGGGGGGTGCAAGTTGATTACATTGACTCCAATATGTCAACCCCAAAAGGATAAAAGGCAAAGTCTGTCTCAGTGGGACTTGAACTCGAAATGTACAGAGTCAGAGAATATGCCACGAAGCATTTTGTCCAATGTGACAAGAATTCTGCCAGCTTGCCATCCTAATTAACCCTTTGATATAAGAGCTGATTCAGGTCGTTATGACCCATCCAACCCATACCAGCATAGAAGGCAGACAAAAAAATCATCATCATCATCATTATCATCATCATTATTGTTATTGCTGTTGTTGTTGTTGTTGTTGTTGTAGAGATGTCTGAAGTGTCCTCTTCTACCTCTGGCAACGAGAACAAGACCAATAAGCAGAATATACTGATAAGCTTTGCTTGCATTCTGTGCATGTGTGTGTGTGTGTGTGTGTGTGTGTGTGTGCATGTGTCTCCATGTATTTGTGTGCGTGTGTTTCCACATGTATTTGTGTGTGTGTGTGTATTTATGTGCGTGTAGTATGTGTGTTTGTGTCTCTATGTATTTGAGTTTATATGCATGTAGTATGTGCATGTGTCTCCATGTATTTGTGTGCGTGTGTTTCCACATGTATTTGTGTGTGTGTGTGTATTTATGTGCGTGTAGTATGTGTGTTTGTGTCTCTATGTATTTGAGTTTGTATGCATGTAGTATGTGTATGTGTCTCCATGTATTTGTGTGTGTGTGTGTGTGTTCATGTATATGTTTGTGTGTGTGTGTGTGTGTGTGTGCGTGTGTGTGTACCTGAGCTGAAGAAAGTCTGTGCATCGCATGCAGCATATAAGTGTGCACCAGTCAAATACTTACGTCATTGATGCTGGCATTATCAGACTCAAATACAACAATACTGTTTGATTTTATTACAGTTGGAGCAAGACTAAGTATAAGAATAGGGGGGGGGAGGAAAGATAAATAATAGTTAAAGAAAATACAAGAAAGAAAAATAAAAGGGGAAAAAAAAGACCCTGAAAAGAAACTGTAAAGAATTAAAAGCATATTTCACCTGTTTTGGGGTTTTTGCTGTGAATGGATGTAATCTGTGAAGATATGCAAGTGTCTTTGTTCAGCTTGAGTCTATCCAAAGAAGCAACACTACTTAATTCTTCAGCTGTTTACTGACATTTCTGGGAAAAGAAAAGAGGAGATGAAGAGTGAGTGAGGGAGAGAGAGAGAGAAGGGAGAGGGTGGGGATGTAAAAGCAAAAGAAGTTAGGGGAGGGAGGAATAGAAAGAGAGAATGAGAGAGAAAGAGATGAGGAGCAAAAGAGGGTGGCAGAAAGTGAGAAAGAGGGAGAACAAGTGTTAAAGAGTAAAAATGGGGGAAAAAATAAATGGAAAAAGACAGAGAGCAAAGAGAAAGAAATGGTGTGAGAGATAGAGAATGAGAGAGAGAGAGAGAGAGAGAGAGAGAGAGAGAGAGAGAGAGAATGAGAGACAGGTAGACTGGGAGCAAAAGAGAGAGGGAGAGAGACTGGGAGGAAAAGCGAGAGGGAGAGAGACAGGGAGCAAAAGAGAGGGAAAGAATGAGGGAGCAACAGAGAGAGGGAGAGAGAGAGACAGGGAGGAAGAGTGAGAGACGAAACAAAGAAAGACTGAGATAGAGAGGGAGAGAAATAAGGAGCAAACAAAAAGGTGAGAGAAAAGTTAGGAGAGAGAGAGAAAGAAAAGGAAAGAGAGCAAATGTAATGGTGAGAGGGAGAGAGAGAGAAGCAGAGAGAGAAACAGACAGATAGGGGAAAAAAAAAGCGATTCAATTTAAATCAGTTTGTTAGATTTAAAAGAAAGTATTTAAAAATACAAAAAAAAAAAAAATTAAAAGCGAAGAAGTAAAATGTAAACGTAAAAAAAGAAAAAAAAAGGAAGGAAATAATGAAGAGAGAAAATAATGATTAAAAAAAAATAAATGATATAAATCAGGGTAGCAACGTGAGATCCCTCTCTGAATTCATTCTTACTCCTCTTCATTTGAACCACTACACACTGCACACGATAAAATTTCGGTAACATTTTGGTCATTTATTCATAGTCAGCATATTTAATAAACTGACTGTTAGAACCCACCACCACCACTACCACCATCACCACTACCACCACCACCAACACCACCACCACTACATCATCAACTCTACCCCCTCCTCCACCATTGCTACCACCAAAATCAGAAAATAAGAATAAACCTTGATAATACAGCAAAAATCATTTTATTCTCTCTCTCTCTCTCCCTCTCTGTCGCTCTCTTTCTCTGTCGCTCTCTTTCTCTGTCGCTCTCTTTCTCTGTCGCTCTCTTTCTTTCTCTGTCGCTCTCTTTCTCTCTCTCTCTCTCTTTCTGTCTTTCCTTCACGGTAACTCGAGAAAATTTATGATCAATTTTGCTTAAAAATGGGGGAAAAAGTAAAAAGACTTTAAACTGATTTAATACTTAAATTTCACTGCAGCATGTAACATATCAAAAGAATGCACACACACACATGCGTGCATGCACATGTGCACATACACATAAACACACAAGCATGCATATACATATACACACACATACATATGTCTTTTATATCTTTTGACATTGACATTGCTGCCTGTGCCATGTTTCTCTGTTATGTCCTTCACTTATGGTTAAAAGAAATTTCATTGGAATGAACAAATTTCCTCTGAAGAAGAATATTTAATGAACTGTTTCCAACATTAAAATCCAAAATATAGAAAAAAAAAATCCCCAAAAAAATACGACAAAAAAAAAAAACGAGCTTTCTATTAAAAAATAACAGAAAGGTAACAAAATAAACTCTTCCAGAAAATGAAATCAAAAGTTGTTGTTTAAATAAAAGAATTTGCTGAATAATGTTGAATGATGTTTAAATGTATTGCTAAACCATTTCACTGGTGCATATGCTGGTTCCAAAATGGATATACTGTGTCCTTCTGTGTTGTAAAAAGGCAACTTAAATGGTTGGTGAAGTGACAAGAAGAGTATTCAGCCATAAAAGCTAGCCTTGGAACAATCAAATGACCCGTGACCAGCATGGCAAATCATCATCATCGTCGTCGTCGTTGTCGTCATCATCGTCATCACCATCATCATCACCATCATTGTTGTCGTCGTCATCGTCATCATCACCATTATCATCATCATCGTCGTCATCACCATCATCATCATCATCGTCATCATCACCATCATCGTCGTTGTCATCATCATCATCATCATCACCACCACCATCATCATCATTATTTAATCTCCATTTTTCCATGGTTGCAGGGGTTGAATGGAATATATTTGAGGTAGATTTTCTATGGCAAAAACACCTTTGCCTTATTTCCCATCAAAGTAAATGTTGTTTCCCCATGGCCAGACATGTTCTTGTAGGATATCGGAAATGAGCAACACTGCATGTATAACAGTGACACTTGTTTACAACTACTTTGCGATGTCAAGGCAATGAGACGCAAACACTCATACACACACACAGTAGGCTTCTTTCAGTTTCAGCCAGGACAGAATTTCTCTTGCAGCTGGACCTGCCTGTCTTGTAAAAACCTCTTCAGCAGCCAACAAACCTGCAACATCACCGTCATCATCATCATTTCTGTGTCCACTTTCTCATACTCGTATGAGTTTGATGGAGTTTATTGAGGTAGATTTTTCAATGGCCAGTCCCTTTTTTTTTTTTGTTAGCAGGCAAGGTAATATTTCTCCATGGCAAGACATGTTTGTGTAGAATATTGGGAACAGATGACACTGCTTGTGTGATAATGACATTTGTTTACAATTGTCACATGATGTCAAAACAAGGAGAGGACAAAAACGCATGCACACACACACACACACACACACACATTCAAACATATACATGCTCACATACATGCATACATACATACATACATACATACATGCTTACACACACACACACACACACACACACACACACACACACACACATGGTATATATGTTGAATACCTTTGCATAGGACTTAAGCAGAGTCTTTACTTTCAAACCTGCTGATGTATATGTTTGATTGACTGAACAAAACCATAGTTCAGGTATGTAATTGACATGTGTATGAAGTGTGTGAGTGTGTGTGTGTCTATATATATATGTGTGTGTGTATATATATGTGTGTGTGTGTGTGTGTGTATATATATATATATATATATATATATGTGAGTTATATTTAACATTTACATGATGTATATGTAATGCATATATGATGTGTATGTAATATGTATGTGTGTGTGTGTGTGTGTGTGTGTGTAGATAGATGGATAGATAAAAACACATAGATACAGAGACATGGATACAGATACATTTGTGTAATTATTGAGATATGGATACCAGAAACTTTACTACAGATGAAGATATTTGATATATATAAAACCATAGCTATAAAGATATATAGCCATAGATATAAAGAGACGAAAGATTGTGAGAACTTCATCATCAGATTTTAGACAAAATTGCATGGACGAAATGGAGATTACAGATTACAGAGTACGGAGTGGCATGCAAGGAATATTATTCTTCTCATACTGGCAGTTATGAAATACTCATTTTCGGATCAATTTATTGTCATTGTATGCAAATACAATGACAAGTAAATTGCATTCGCATTGCAGGATGGAGAGAAAATAAATGAATAAAAAAAAAAAACAAAGATGAAAAATACCAAAAAAAAAAAAACAAATATATATAACTGGAAGAAAACAAATGAGCATAGATAGAATAATTAATATGTAATCAAATGAAATAGTAATAATGGCAATAATAACGGGGAATAATACCCCAGTACAATAAGGGTTTTTATTTGGACCAGGCTAGATAGGTGCAAGGGCCTTGGTTCTTTTTTATTATTATTTTTTAATATTTTTGTTTTGCTTTCTTCTCCTGGTCAGGAAGTTGGGTTGAATAATAGTTGAGTAAGTAGTAGTTGATGGTAAAATGAATGAAGGAGGTGATGGCCATTGTAGTATTGCAGTGTTGCTGCTATTTATTTTAGCCACTCTAACAGAGAACAAAGGAACAATAAAATTTGCCGCCCCTTATTGAACAAAAAGAGGAACTGGATTGGATAGGTCTGCTAATTCTGTTTGCTAAATCACTTTCTCAGATACACCATACAGCAGGCTACAAGACAATACAGTATGATAGATTAGAATGCCTTACATTACAGTACAATATTTTACAATGCAGTACAACATAATACAATACAATATATAATAGTACATACAGTGCAGTACATTAGTGGTGCATCGTCCTTCACTTCAGTGCCTATATTGTGTACAACAGAATATATCTATAGATTTTTAGCCAACGTAGTGTACACAGTAATCCCTCGACTATCGCTGGTGTTACCTTCCAAGAACCCCCACAATAGGTGAAAATCTGCAAAGTAGAAACAGTACTGTACTGTATATTTTTCTTCTCTTATTTTTATAATTTGTACATATTTATTTTATTATAAATGCAAAACAACACCATGGAGGAATTGGCATAAGCTTAAATAATAAATTGCGGTAGGTGAACTGCGATATGGTGCAGGATTACTGTATATTCATCATCATCATCATGTGTGTATTTTTGTGTCTGTGTTTGTCCCGGTTGACAACCGATGTTGGTGTGTTTATGTCCCCATAAAGTAACAGTTTGGCAAAAGAGGCTGATAGAATAAGTACTAGGCTTACAAAGAGTAAGTGCAGGGGTTGATTTCTTCAACTAAAAAAAACCCTATGAGGTGGTGCTCCAGCATGACTGCAGTCAAATGAGTGAAACAAGTAAAAGAATAAATAATAGAATAAGATTTATATGTATATATATAAATGAGGGTGCAAAATAGCACCTACAATTGCTAGAAATGAGAGCCAAAATGTAACTCGAACAACCACACAAAAGCACTGTTTGAATGGCAGTTTGAGTTATATTTTAGCTCTCATTTCTAGCAATTGTAGGTGCTATTTTGCACCCTCATTTATCAATTTTACCTGTTTGGTTTTAATTGCTATAGCCATCTATATTATAATGTATTTAATATAGCTTCATATATTAATATATTGTTATAATATCTTATTGAATGTTAGAGTAAAGAGAGAGGATATATATATATATATATATATATAATCATAAGTGGGTTGTAATGTTAGAGAGTTTTGGTTGTTATTTCTGACAAATTTAGCAACTTCAAAGATATCCAGTCTCGGTTGATCATGCTTGGCAAACCAGTCAGAAAGTGTAGTGAGGATTGCTTCTGACAGGACCTTATGGGAAAGGTGCCTGACGACTCTCCTCCCATGATCTTCCCAGAAACAGTGAGTAAGGAAAATGGATGGATGGAGAGATGCTGTTCTTGGCTTGTCTAATAAATGTTAACAGAATCTAGAAGAACAAGTCAGTATTCAATTAGTTTGGTTATTCAGGGCTCGAAGATCCAAGGAAGAAGCCTGTAAACATCTGACAGGGTCTTCTGTTAAAAAATAAACTGCAAAACAGAACAATATCACTGCTTGTTTTAATTTTGCAAAGAGCAACCTTGCTTGTGGGGTATGTG
>NC_142951.1:8688409-8695909 GCF_046866305.1 Octopus bimaculoides
TGTGTGTATATATCTATATGCATGTATATATTTGTATATGTACAAATATAAAAGTGTGTATATATATATATATATATATATATATATATATATATACATACACATACATGTGTAATTAAATGTGAGTATACATGTGTGTTTGTACATATATATATATATATATATATATATATATATATATATATATATATATATATATATATATGCATTTGTGTATATATTTAGCTATATATATTTATACCATAGTGATGTAGTCAATCTACTGGCATCTAATGTTGGGTTTCCTCTCCCTCACTTCTTTCTCTCTTCATTTTTCATACTCCTACCAAGCAGATTCATACCAATCTCCTTGCTTCTTTATCCATCCAAACAACTAACTAAACAACCAACCAACCAACCAACAATTCTCCCAACCCCTGCTATCGCTCCTCACCCACCATGCCTTATTGAAGTTGTTTATTTATTCCCTCCCTACTCATCACTTTTTGCGTTTGTAAGTTTATTTAATCATATATATATATATATATGTATATGGTGAGGTGTATACATATATTCCAGAGTGACAAGTTCAAAAGGAGCTATGTCCACCCACTTCGAATAAAGAACTTAAAAGATAATTCTGGGAGTGAATAAAAATACATTACCCATGATGGTTAGTCTGACAAAATATATTTTGTTTCACCTATGACACCATGGGAGCTAATGAACAATATTTGAGGAGCTAATTGATGACTTATGGCAAGAGGGAAAAAAGGAAAATTGTGTGTGCATATACATATAATGTGTGTGTGTGTATATATATATATATATATATATATATACATACATAGGCATGGCTGTGTGGTAAGAAGCTTGCTTCTCAGCCACATAGTTCTGGGTTCAGTGTCATTGCATAGCACCTTGGCCAATTGTTTTTGTGTCTTCTACCATAGCCTTGGGCTGACCAAAGCCTTGTGAGTGGATTTGGTAGAGGGAAACTGAAAGAAACCAATCATGTGTGTGTGTGTTTGTCCCCCCTGCCATCACTTGACAACCGATACTGGTGAGTTTATGTACCTGTAACATAGCGGTTCAGCTAAAGAGACTGATAGAATAAGTATTAATCTTACAGAGAGTAAGTCCTGAGGTCGATTTCTTCAACTAAAACCCTTTAAGGTGGTGGTCCAGCATGGCCACAGTCAAATGACTGAAACAAGTAAAAGAATAAAATGTGTGTATGTCTGTATTATATGTATATACACATGTGTGCATTTACATACATACACATATACATATTTATATGTGTGTATGTGTGTGTATATATATATATATATATATATACATATACACACAAAAGCATGCATACTTATATATATATATATATATATATATATATATATATATATATGTATATATATATATACACACAAGCATGCATACTTAGCCAGTCCCTTGAAATGACTGGCCTTGTGTCTTTAGTAGAAAGGATTATTATTATTATTATTATCAAGATGGCGAGTTGGAAGAAACGTTAGCATGCTGGGTGAAATGCTTAGCGGTATTTCGTCTGTCTTTACGTTCTGAGTTCAAATTCCACCGAGGTCGACTTTGCCTTTCATCCTGTTAGGGATGATAAATTAAGTACCAGTTGCATACTGGAGTCGATCTAATCGACTGCCCCCCATCTCCCCCCAAATTTCAGGCCATATAGTAGAAAGGATTATTATTATTATTATTAGTATTATTGAGGGGAGCTGGCAGAAACATTAGCTTGCTGGATGAAATGCTTAACAGTATTTTGCCTGTCGCTATGTTCTGAGTTCAAATTCCACTGAGGTCGACCTTATGTTTCATCCTTTCAGGGTTGATAAGTTAAGTACCAGTGAAACACTGGGTGGGGTGGTGGGGGTGGGGAGTGGCGCGATGTAATCAACTAGTCCTCTCCCACAAAATTCCAGGCCTTGTGCCTTTAATAGAAAGGATTTTTATTATTATTATTATTATCTCCATTTTACTTCTCAGAGTTCCCACTTTTACTTGCTCTGGTTAATTCTGTAAGAACATGCAACAACCTTTTGTCAAGGGTCTCACAACGTCTCTTTCCCTGATACTTTACATCAAAGTGCCAACCTGAAAATCCTTACTGTCCCCAACAGAGCAGTTTTCTGAGCATATCCTACCCACATGTCAACTCCAATTTCTCCAACATATTTCTTAAACCTGGTTTTTAGTGCTCCCAGTGCCCCTACAACTACTGGGATGACAGCTAATCTCTTCATTGCCCGCATTTGTGCAATATTGAGCTGCTGCTGCTGCTTCTTCTTCTTCTTCTTCTTCTTCTTCTTCTTAATAATAACAATAATAACCATAGTTTTATAATTAGCATTATTTATAACATTAATATCATTCATAACTATATATATGAATTTTTATTAAGCAAGTTAATATTTATCATAAATTTCTTTAATATTAGCATTTTTAAATAAAAGTTTACTATTATTACTTTTTAAGTTATCATTATATCATGATAATTTTTATTATTTTATTATTATATCTTCATGATTGATTTTGCTATAAATTTTTATTATTAATTATTATTGTTAATATTATGTATTACTTTCATCATAGTCACTATCATTATTATTCGTAATGTATTTTTGTTTCCATTCTATGTTATTTGTAGGAATTATTTTCATAGTTTATTTCATCTATTTCATTTTATCTCTTACAGGTTTGTTTGTGTGTGTGTCTGAGTTTGTGCACATGCATATATATATATATGTGTGTGTGTGTGTGTGTGTGTGTGCATATGTATATGTGTGACTCCATATATATATATATATATATATATATATATAACCTTTATACACACCCATGTATAAAGATATATATGTATGTTTATCTTATAAATGTGTTCTTATGTATATATTTATATATGAGTATGTACATATGTCTGTAAGTATCTCTGTGTGTGTGTGTGTGTGTATGTGTATAAATATATATATATATATATATATATATATATATATATATATATGTATACACATGCACATATATCTATCTATATATATATATAGACATGCACACACATTAAAGTAATTACTAATAATTATTAAAATTTTTCTTGAGTCTCCTTATTATTGCAATTATCACTATCATCGCATTCATATTTCCATTACTAATTGATATATATTATTTTTCATTTGTGTTTAATTTCATCGCTCACATGCTGATATATCATTTTCCATTGCTGAATTTCCAACTTCCTTTATAGACATTCCATATACTCTTGTATATATATATATATATATATATGTATATATCACTGTATCGAGAAGACTATCAGCTGTTGTTATACACCATTGGTCACAGTATGCTTCCTCACTTTGTTATAGCATTGCTGGTCAGGGAATTGAAACCATGATTTTGCGATAATGACACACTTGGTAATACATCTTCACATGTGTGTGTGTGTGTGTGTGTGTGTGTGTGTATATTTGTGTGTGTGTGTCTTTGTGTCTGCATTTGTGCCCAAACCATAGCTTGACGACCTATGTTGGTGTGTTTGCATTTGTGTAACTTAGCAGTTTGGCAAAAGAGACTGATAGAATAGGTACTAGGCTTACAAAGCCTGTGACTAAAAACCCTTTAAGGTGCTGCTCCAGCATGGCTGCAGTCAAATGACTGAAACAAGTAACCGAATTTGTATATATATATATATATATATATATATATATATAATAGAGTTATTAATATTTCTAAGTCTCTCTAAAGGAGACTACGGCAGCGGTACTGGGAATTAATAGTTATCGCAAAGCCAACATGGCAGTCCCAAAATTATATATATATATATATATATATATATATGTATGTATGTATGTATGTATGTATGCATGCATGCTTGTATGCACTCTCTCTCTC
The DNA here is from genome assembly GCF_046866305.1 of Octopus bimaculoides. Lineage (NCBI taxonomy): Eukaryota > Metazoa > Mollusca > Cephalopoda > Octopoda > Octopodidae > Octopus > Octopus bimaculoides. The sequence goes on from NC_142951.1 coordinate 8,692,310, forward strand.
TCACACGCACATACATAGGTATGTGTGGATATATATATATATGTCTATATTTCTATGTATGTATTTCATTTCCTTTCCTCAGAAAGTTTGAAGACTCTTTCTACTTGGATATGAAAGAACTGGAGAACGTGTCCTTCGTTTCTTCTGTCTAACCATTTTATTATTGCTGATGCATGTGCGCATGTGCATGTATAGTTATGCACATGCACACATACCTCTATCAAAGACATTGTTTATAGAGCAGCAAATAAACACACATGTGTAGACTTATGAACTACAAAATCAGCCTCAGAAGTGCACACACATACGCACACACACGCACACACACACACACACACACACGCACGCACACGATGGGCTTTTAGTTTCTCTCTCCCAAATCCACTCACAAGGCTTTCATTGAACCAAGGTTGTAGCAGAAGACACTTGCCCAAGGTGCCATGCAGTGAGACTGAACCCAGAACCATGCGACTAGGAAGCAAACTTCATAACAATATAGCCATACTTGCACCTATTTATATATATGTGTGTGTGTGTGTGTGTATATATATAAAAAAAGAACTCGATACCATCGGTCACAAATGACTATGGGTGCACCTAAGAGACTCCCTCCTGGGGTACAAGTCTTGACAGAAAGTCGCCTCACCAGTGAACACACAACCTAGGGTTATTTTTATGGAAGACCAGCAGTCACCCATGCATATCAACCTCCCCTCTCCATGTCGCCAATGTTATCCAAGGGAATGGCAAAGGCTGATACAGCTTGGCGCCAGTGATGTCACAACTCATTTCTAACAACTGAGTGAACTGGAACAATGTGAAATAAAGTGTCTTGTTCAAGAGCACACAACACGCAGTCCGGTCCAGGAATCGAACTCACAACCTCATGATCATAAACTCAACGCTCTAACCACTGAACCATGCACCTTCACACATATATACATATACACACATACTTACTTACATACAGACATGCACGTATCTATATATATATATATACATATATATATATATATATATATATATATACACACACACACACATATAAATACATTGCATGATTGACTTCCACTCTATAAGAATTAACAATAATGATCCATTAAAAAAAAAAAAAGAAGTCTGTGTTATTAATACTACATTAGCATTAGGCGATACCTTTTGGCATTTGCATTACAGCTTCTTGTATGAGCCTGGCTGGCTGCCTGCATCAACAGGCTGACAATGGGGCATCACTACTACTACTACTACTACTACTACTACTACTACTACTACTACTACAGGTGGCATTGGTGGTGGTGGTGTTGTCTGTTGATTGGTTATAGAATCTGAAGATGGGGAGTTGTGGAGGCTGTTGTTTATGTTGCTGTGTTTTTTTTATTGTTTGTTTTTTTTTTTGTTTTTGTATTTTCTCTCAATAACCGGATTACTGTGCTATCACATAGAATCTTCTCAGATCAGTTTGCTTTTTTTTTTTTTTTTTCCTGTTTTCTTTACTTACTTATTTATGTGTGTGTGTGTGTGTGTATATATGTGTGCGTGTGTACATGTGTGTGTAGTTGTGGAAACATGCCAGATAGAGAAAGATAGGTTTGTGTGTGTTTGTGTCTTGTGTGTGTGTGTGTGTGTGTGTGTGTGTGTGTGTGTGTGTGTGTGGTGTCTTTTTGGTGCTTCTGTGTGTGACTGTGTTAATGTGTCTGTATATATAAGTCTAAGTAAGATTTGTCTGTTGTTGTTGTTGTTCTTTGCTTGTATGTTTTCTTTCTCTTAATTTTAACCTCCTGGTCCACCTTCCCTCTTTCTTCTTTCTCCCTCTGTTTTCTTCCTCCCCCCCCATTCCCCTTCTCCATTCTTCCTCACTCAACCAATTCTATCTACATCTTTTCTCTCACCCCTCCTCCTCCCTCTCGTTCCTTCCTTCTCAATTTTTTCTTCTAGTCCACACAACTGTCTTCATTCTCACATTGTCTGTCTCACTCTCTCTTTTTCTTTACTTTTTGTATTCCAATTCTACCTCACCGCTCTCTCTCTCTCCTCTCTCTTTCCTTGTGTTTCTTCCCTCTCTCTCATTCAACTTACTTATGCTCCTTCCCCATCTCTTTCAGTCTCTCCCTCTCTTACTCTTCTTTTCAATTTCTTTCTCCAGTCTCTATAAGAATCTTCCATTCCAACCAAGTGTCTTGTCTTTGAATCAAGATTCTATGTATATACAACATACGACTGTATTTCCAAAATAAATCAAGAGAGGAAAATGAAGAAGTTAGTTTTCTTTTTCTATTTTTCTTTCTTTTTGTTTTTCCATTTATACACATATATATATATATATTTTTTTTTGTCGCTTCCTCTTTTATCATTCTTCATCTTGGTTCTTCACTTCAAAGAAGAATTTCTCCATGATGCTGACCTATTTCCAGTATCTTTTATGGTGATCATGCCACTTCCAATCAACTAAAATCAATCTTTATTACAGTCGGGTGTTTGTTTAGACCCTCACGGTTGTTGTTATTATTCTTATTGATGTTGTTGTTATCGTCATAATTACTAAGTTGGCGTTGGGGCCAGGAGAGTTTGCAGAATCAGAACACCGAACAAAATACCTTACAAGCCTGATTTTACGTTTTTTTCATCGTTCTGAGGGTTGATAAAATAGACATCAGCCTTGATAAAATCAACTGATCGCTTCTCTCAAATTTGAGGGCTCGTGTCTTAGAAGTTATTATTGGTAGTTAAGGCAGAAAGCTAGTAGAATCATTGGTGAGTTTGATATGTAATTGCTTTCATTTTGTTTAAAACTTTGTTCTTTTACTCTTTTACTTGTTTCATTCATTTGACTGCGGCCATACTGGGGCACCGCCTTTGGTCAAGCAAGTCAACCCCAGGACTTATTCTTTGTAAGCCTAGTACCTATTCTATCGGTCTCTTTTGCCGAACAGCTTTAGTTACGGGGACTTAATAATACACCAGCATCGGTTGTCAAGTGATGTTGGGGTGGGGGGGGGAGACAAACACAGACACACAAACATATACACACACACACACACACACACACACATACATATAAAATATATATATATATACATATATATGATGACATTCTTTCAGTTTCCGTCTACCAAATCCACTCACAAGGCTTTGGTCGACCCGAGGCTATAGTAGAAGGCACTTGCCCAAGGTGCCACGCAGTGGGACTGAACCCAGAACCATGTGGTTCGTAAGCAAGTTACATGCCACACAGCCACTCTTGCGCCTGTTGTTGTAATGTTTACTTACATTTTATGATAGACAGCTATCTTTCAAAAATGCTAGCTTGCAAGTCCTGCTTTTTTGTCATTGGGTAAAAACGGTCAAACTTTAAGCCTCTGTAACATTTTGTTTAAAATTTTTCTAGAATAAATGAATCACAGAACTGGATTCAGGGTAAAAAAAAAGTACATCAATATATCAAATTTATAATTTTAACTTAATTTTAAAATTTCAAAATCTGTGACAGCCACAGAAAAGATCCCCCCTCTCTCTATTTGTCTATCTCTTTCTCTCTACTTGTCTATCTCTTTCTCTCTATTTGTCTTTTTACTCAGTTCTCGTTGCAAACTTTCGCCCTCT
>NC_142951.1:8698409-8700909 GCF_046866305.1 Octopus bimaculoides
CCCAAAATGTTGTGGTTACAAAGTAAGCTTTTTAACCACCAGCCAGTCCATACGTCATATACTATGTATAATGTGTAAGAGTTTAATTAGAATTTTGATACTCTCCTAAATGGCTGTAAATTTCATTTAGCTTAGAGATAAGTTCCATCATAGACATTGGTTCTCCAGCTGCAGAGAGAGTTTCTTTGCAGAAGGGTTCATGTTTTAGGAAGTTTTTTCCCCTCATGGCACCGGTGAAATTATAGTCATGGCTGTTACCAGTGTCATGTAAATGACACCAATACCAGTGGCACGTAAAAAGCACCCATTACACTCTTGGAGTGGTTAGCATTAGGAAGTGGTTAGCATCAGACAGGAACCTGGTGCAGCTCTCCGACTTACTAGTTCCAGTCAAACTGTCTAATCCAGGCCAGCATCGAAAGCGTATGTTAAATCATGATGATGATTGAGTCTTTATTCAGTTTTGTTTTTTTTGCTTTGAAAAAGTTTGCTTTTTCTGTTAGCCTCTGTTTCGTTCTCATCCTCATAAATAGATGGGCTGATGCTGCTGACATGGGGTACTTAACGCTCATATTATGTTAGCTGTTGTTGATGTGGTTGGCTCACCTTGTCTCTACTACTACTACTACACACACACACACACACACTTACATGTGTGTGTGTATATGGTTGATATTTTTATGCATATATACGCATAATTATATATCTTTATTGAATTTAGAAACTTTCCGAGAATATGAAATAATTCTGTAGTGGATGACATCAATGCTGGACCACCAGACAGACACCATTAGCTTTTTTTGGTGAATATTCTTTTTTGGATTGTGTTTTGGAACTTTGTCTCTATCCAACCACCATGCAAAACGCTAGCTATTGTTGAAAAAAATCCGTTTTTCATCACACATACGATGCAAAAATAGTTTGCTTTTATGCCGTGACAGTAAAGTACAGCAAGTTTCAAGATGATGTCATTTGATGCTCATTCAGTTTGTGCAGCTACTTTACCTTGCCGATTTGTTACAGATGATCCAATACAGTTGGAATGGAAACATCAAAAATTGCTGCTAACTCATACGTAGTTTTAGATGTATCTGTTTCCACCACAGTTTCCAGCTTATCATTATCCACCTTAGTCTCAAACCTACCATGGTTGATTTTCAAGAGTAAAGTCACCAGACCAGAACTTCTGAAACCAACGACATACAGTGTGCTTATTCACTACATCTTCGCCAAACACCTCATTGATGTTTCAAGCTGTCTGGGATGCATTAGTTCCATGACGGAACTCATATTCATAAACAACACAAATTTTTGATCTATCCATGGGTTCACAAAAATTGATTTACAAAACAAAACTCACAATATGATAAAACATCATGAATTGCATTTCGAAAAGTGATGTTGTAAAACAAAGAACTGTCAGGATAAAACAATAACCAGTTCTATATTTAAGAGATGAGGAATTGTGTACATCATTTACATTTTACGGATACTTGTCCTCATCTTGTTTGTTGTTAACACATTTTGGCTGATATACCCTCCAGCCTTCTTCAGGTGTCTTGGGGAAATTTCGAACCTGGGTTCTCATTCCCAAGGTATTTTTCAATATTATTATTATTATTGTTCAGGTCACTGCTTGGAATCAAACTTGGAATCTTGGAGTTAGTAGCCCATGCTCTTAACCACTATGCCATATGCCTGTGGCATATGGTGTAGTGGTTAAGACACCTGAAGAAGGCTGGAGGGTATATCAGCCGAAACGTTGGGTTAACAACAAACAAGATGAGGACAAATATCCATCGAATGTAAATAATGTAAAACATTAAAGTTAAAAACTGTCAAACTTGGTGCATAAGAAAATCGGACATTTCATTGTTAATGACCTGATATATATATATGTGTGTGTGTGTGTGTGTACATACACACACACCCATTGTACATACACACAAGAGGGGGGGGGGGTGAGCTAAAGCTCGAATACCTTTGATCATAAGGTCTGTTCAATCTAGGCTGGCCTAGGGTTTAATTACTGCTATACCAAATAAACTTTACAATGGTAACTATTTCAAGAGCAGAGTTGTTGTACAGAAATATACAAAAATGACAAAAACAGAAAAATGAAGAAAGATTACACTTCTTCCCTCCTCCTCCTCCTCCACCTCCTCTCTGTTCTCCACCCTCAATTGTGCTTTTATTCTTTTTTTCTTGTATGTGTGTATGTGGTGAGGATGGGTAGGGGTTACTTACATTATTACTTTCTTTCTTTTGTCCTTTCCTTTGTTGAAATTCTGCCAAGACAACTGTGAAGAAATCTGCCCAACCATTCATTGTCAATAAGAGATCATTGAGTCAGTTTTCAACACTTCAGGGATTAACACCACTATAGGAACTGTGTGTGTGTGTGTGTGTGTGTGTGCCTGTGTGTGTGCGTGTTGTGGCTATGTATATGTATGCGTGTATGAATGTGGTTGTGAAGGTGGTTATATTTGTATGTTTCTAT
>NC_142951.1:8705909-8708409 GCF_046866305.1 Octopus bimaculoides
GCTCTTACCCCTGCTGGCGACAAAGGGACTCTCACTCAGAGTAAAAGGCAGACTGTATGACGCATGCGTACGAACAACCATGCTACATGGCAGTGAAACATGGGCTGTAACTGCTGAGGACATACGTAAGCTCGCAAGGAATGAAGCCAGTATGCTCCGTTGGATGTGTAATGTCAATGTGAATACCCGTCAGAGTGTAAGTATCTTGAGAGAAAAGCTGAACATTAGAAGCATCAGTTGTGGCGTGCAAGAGAGACGATTGCGCTGGTATGGACATGTGGTGAGAATGGAGGAGGATAGCTGCGTGAAAAAGTGCCACACCCTAACAGTTGAGGGAACCCGTGGAAGAGGTAGGCCCAGGAAGACCTGGGCTGAGGTGGTGAGGCAAGACCTTCGTACATTGGGCCTCACCGAGGCGATGACTACGGACCGAGACCTTTGGAAATGGGCTGTGCGTGAGAAGACCCGGCAAGCCAAGTAAGATCGTTGCCAGTGCCCCTGGACTGGTTCTTGTGCGGGTGGCACATGAGATGCACCATTTTGAGCGTGGCCGTTGCCAGTACCGCCTGACTGGCTCCTGTAGGATTTTCGAGCGAGATCGTTGCCAGTGCCCCTGGACTGGCTTGTGCGGGTGGCACATAAAAGACACCATTTCGAGCGTGGCCGTTTTCGTGCGGGTGACACGTAAAAGCACCCACTACACTCTCTGAGTGGTTGGCGTTAGGAAGGGCATCCAGCTGTAGAAACTCTGCCAAATCAGACTGGAGCCTGGTGTTGCCATCCGGTTTCACCAGTCCTCAGTCAAATCGTCCAACCCATGCTAGCATGGAAAGCGGACGTTAAACGATGATGATGATGATATATATATAAGCACAGTTGTGGTTGTATGATAAGAAGCTTGCTTCCAAATGACACAGTTCCGGGTTCTGTTCCACTGTGTGGCACCTTGGGCAAGTGTCTTGTGACCGAAGCCTTATAAGATGAATATGGTAGACAGAAACTGAAAGAAGCCTATCATATATATATATATATATGTGTGTGTGTGTGTGTGTGTGTGTGTGTGTGTCCCTGTCCCCCACAACACTTGACAATTGATGTTGGCTTGTTTCTGTCTGTGTAACTTTGCAGTTTGGCAAAAGAGACCAAGGGCATAAGTACCTAGCTTATAAAGATATACTTTCATTGAGTTGCTTGACTAAACTTTCTAAAGTGGAGCTCCAGCATGGTTGCAGTCAAATGACTAACTGTTGAAAAAGGAACGTTAAATCTTCATTTGAAAAAAAATACATTGAAATTAGGTCATCAGTAACAACTTTAGCTGTGTGAATTGGTGCATTATCATCCTGAAAGATTGTTTCCCTCTGGAAACAGTTCTGCAACCATAGGATGAATTTGATCAGATAAAATGCTTAAATAGTCTTGACTATTAATTCTGCCATGAAAGGAAATCATTGGGCTGGTGGATTTCTAAAATGTAGCTCCACCAGATCATTACAGATCCTCTATGTTTAACAGTTGGAAGAAGGCAGTCTGGGTCAAATGCTTCTTTTAGCTGCCTCCACACATATATATACGACCAGTGGTCAGAAATAAGGTAAAGGGACCAATTCTGTAGGTTTTTACTCCACTCTTAATGCTTTGCAGCGTTTGTTTTTGGCTCAACAAAATTTTATCTAGCCCATAGGAACATGGAAATGTGGACTTTATACTGATGAGGATACACTCACACACAAACACACACAAGCACACACATATATAAGAAGACCAGTTCATACTCAAGAAGACCCTGTGCTGGTACCATATAAAAGCACCCATGCTGGTATTATGCAAAAAACACCCAGCACACTCTGTAATATGGCTAGTATTAGGAAGGGCATCCAGCCATATCAAACCAAGACAAATCAGCTTGGGACCTGGTGCAGCTCTCCTGCTTGCCAGCCCTGGCCCCATGACAGCATGCAAAATGGATGTTTAAACGATGATGATAATGGTGTGTGTGCATATATATATATATATATATATATATATATGTGTGTTTGTGTGTGATAGGCTTCCACACTGTTTCTGTCTACCAAATTTACTCTGGGGACTCTAATAGAAGACAGCTGCCAAAGGTGCCATGCTGTGTGACCATGTCCGAAACACATGTGGTTGCAAAATGAGCTTCCTAACCACACAGTCTTTCCTGCATCAGAAATGCTGATGTTAATGCCAAAAATTAAAGAATTTAAAAAAAAAGGGATGCTGTAAAATTGTATTGATAGCTTCTAATTCTAATGAATAGCCAATGTGCTGTAAAGAGGGTTAAACAGAAGAAATTAATTATCGTTTCCCTCGTCTTCTTTTTCTCTCTTTACTCGTTTCCCTTTGTTTTTACAATTTTGTACTGTTATTATTTTTCCTTTTCCTTTTCAATTTCTTTATTTCTTTCTTCGAAATCACTGTCAAATGATTTTGATTTGGTAATCGTAGAACTGGCATTTACCATTTTCTTCTCGAC
>NC_142951.1:8713409-8733409 GCF_046866305.1 Octopus bimaculoides
ATATATATATGTTTGTATGTGTGTGTGCTGTTTTTTCTATATATGTATACATGTGAAATGTAAGGTGCAAAAATATTCATAAATGGATGAATGTACTGGTATGTAAATTCGTGTGTGAATGTATATTTGTTTAGATTTTTATATGCATATGCATATGTAAGTTATATATATGCATGCATGCATATCTTGAATATATTAAATATATTCACACATGTATATATGTGTGTGTGGGCATGCATGTATGTGTGTACATGTATATATGTTTGTGGGCATGTATGTATGTGCATGTATGTATGTATGTGTGTGTATGCATGTGTGTGTGTGTGTGTGTGTGTGTGTGTTTGTGGATGAATAGATAGTTGCGTACACAAACACACATATATGCCTATATACATTTTGTAATTTGGGACATGAAGAGTTCAGTTTACATTTATTTGCTTCTGAATGACATTTTCAATATTTGGCACAGATCCTGTGAGCAGCTCATAAATATATGGAAACTGATAAGTTTGAAGGCAGTGAAAAAGGGTGTTCACTAAAGCGTGTGTGTGTATGCGTGCGTGCGTGTGCATGTCCTGTATGTTTGTGCAAAATACAATGATGTATCATAAATGCAAAACCAGACAACGCAAATTGTATCTAATAACCAATGTCAAGTGCTAATAAATTACTCTTTACCTGCCTGGCAGCTCTCTCTCCCTCCCTCCCTCTCTCTGTTACACACACATATACACACACATGTTAAATATATACACACACAAAAATATATACACACAAAAATATATACACATAAAAATAAATATATATATTCAAATATTTACACAAATATATGTATACATACATAAAGGTATATATATACATTAATATATACATATAAATATATATATACAATGCATATTTACTCATGTATAAACACACACACACATATATGTTTTGTATATATGTGTGTGTGTGCGTGTATATATATGTGTGTATGTATGTATATATGTAGGTGTATATAAATATATATATACACACACATATATTGCCACTTTGATATTAATGCCACAAATGTTGCTTTTTAAAGTGATGTATGATGAAGTACAATAACTTTTTCGTTCACGTTATAAAGTTGTTTCTTTCTTTTTCCCTTCTTGCGCTCTCCCCCTCTCTATGTATGCACACACAAACTCAAAGAGCGTTTTAAAGAGAACTAGAAGGGCATTGTACTTCATATATCACTACAAAAAGTAACATTTGGGGCAATAATATTGAAGTGGCAATATGCTTGTACACAGACTCAAATATATACATACTGACAGATTCAGGTATAAACACACACATACGTACAGATATGTGTTTTAACACATACATATGTGTACAAACGAAAGAAACTGCCATTGTCCATATTTTGTGAGATTTAAATATTTTTATTGACAGTTCAACTTAGAGATGCATTATTTGAAGTTTCACTGACATGAGAAATATACTTATCTCTGAATGTTAAATCAGTGACAGCTTCTGTGTAAGGCTTATTGTTATTATATGATGAATGAACCTTATTTTCATTGGCTGGTTCGTACCATATGACAGAGTTGGAATGTCTGTGGCTGCTGGCCAATTCTGAATGGGAGGCAATTCTTGTACAATGACTGGGAGTATTCTTCTATGCTTTATAAAAATTGCTGTGAAATTTCAGTTAAGTTAAAAGCCTCAGTGAAGCTAAACTTCAGTGAATTTAAACTTTCAGAAAATTTTCTAGGATGGTATTAACAGCTAATAACTTAGGACTGCCTAGCAGTATAGTGAAGTAATGGTTTGGTTTACTTGTGAAAAATATTGTGGTCATTGGCATTAACTCATATCTGAGTAGTTCATCTGTTGTGAATGACTGAGTCCCTTCATCCTAACAGGTGCAAAGAGTGCTGGTGTCTGAGGTAACTGTATGGGCCAAGGGTAGTATAGAAGAGCTGGGGGCATTTAACTCAGGGAAATGTGAGTTGTTCTTTGCCTCTTATCTTGGATGTTTAATCTCTACCTTTTAAGGTCTGTTATTTTCTATCTTGTCCATTAGCTTGACAATGACAGACCACCACTTTGGGCTGACCTTGGCAATTGTCTTCCAGGTATGTGAGTCAAGGAGTAGCGGAGGCGAGAGGCCTTGAGCTAGTCTGTACAGCAACTCTCATTCCACCTGATGTATCCCAAAGAAGTATATGGTTTCAAGGAAAGGTGTAAACCTTTTAGTACCTGAATTCTTTTGGGTTCAAGGACAGTGAAAACTCATTGGAACTTCCTATTCTCATTTAGATTTAGCCCAGGTTTAACACCACCAGCTGACACAAGGGGTGCCTTTAATGGTCTCCACAGGTTCGAAGAAACCCTCTTCTCTCCGACCTGTATCAGAGTCCCTCTAATGAGTCATGGACACTGCCTTTCCTCCAGACTAAAAGATTAAAAAAAAAATCATCTACAGGCTTTGAGTTCAGTTAAGTATCATGCCCAGCATAATCTGGAACATTCTCAACAAAACTCATTTCAACTCACCTGAAACAAGTAAGTATCATCTCTGTCTCAACATCAAGATGTACACATTCCAAAAATATGCATCGTCCCTCATCAAAAAAACTGAACTATCATTTTACTGAGGTTTCTTCTTGCTAATTTCAAACCTTTCGCCATTACTCCACATACAATATTATTTCAAAATCCCTCTTTCTCTCTCCCTAACATTCTCTCTCTCTCTCTCTCTCTCTCTCTCTCTCTTTTCTTCTATCTACCTCTCCCCCTCTCTCCTTCGCTCTATTTATCTCTCTCTCTCTCTCTGAAGATGGCAGTGTCTGATTTGAGAGAGATGGATTTGGCTACTATTTCTAATAGGATGAGCAACCAAGTGTAGAAGATCCTTTTGCAAGTATCCCTGCTGTTAGGGACCTCAAGCATCTTCACTGCATCCTCATTTACCACTTCTGCCATTGTTAGCTCTTCCCCCACCCCCACACTGCCCCCTAATGTTATTATAGCTGATTGCTTTGAACAGCATGATGTGCTAACTCATCAAAGTCAATAATCGTCAGACACCATCTGTTAATACAATTTATATATATATATCTATGTATATGTATGTATGTATGTATGTATGTATGTGTATACAGGATTTAGCAGCAACTATTTCTTGCTAAGTGAATGAGTAAGTGAGAGGCTGAGCTGAGTTGAGCTCCTCTCGGAGAGACAAGCTTCATTTGTTTCAGTTTAATTGCTGGCAACTGGTTTAGCTTCAATTAGGTACTTTGAAACTTAATTATAAATATGCTTATCACTTTACTGACAACTGCAGCTGATGCTTTCATTCTTTTACTTTCATTCCACTGTTTCCATATATTACACACAAGTTGGAGTAGTTATTTACGTTTAGCCATTGGTCTAGCCTTGATCCAGTAGAAGTAAGATCAAAATTGTTCTGTGATTATTCTTTTAATATGTCTCTCTAGGACTACATCATATAAGGTCTTACTCTTTCTTTTTTAATGTTACAAGGAGTAATTACGTGGGGGGGGGGCTCAGCTCTAAGATTCACTAAGTCAAGGGCTCAGACAAAGACTACGGCTTTGGCTTGAACAGGTTGTTATTGCTGTGGTTCAAGTCCCAGGTCAGTCCAGTAAAGCTGACCTGCAATCAAAGATCCCCTTGCCAGGATAAGCTCTTCGTTATTTTCTTTTTGATGTAGTGTATCTAGATCTATATTATCAATTCAATGTAGCATTTTACTTCACAAAACATCCTGTTTTCATGATGGATGGATGTGTGATCTGAAGGAAATTTAGCTGCTGTTTCTAGCAGGTTATGGGGGTGCCTCTGGACATGGCTATCTCTCCAACTCATACCCCATCATAGAAAACAGATGTGAAATAATGATTATCATGATATAACCTTTCCCAATGTTATGCATGCCACACTCTTCAGTAGCACATTCCTACTAGTACTCCTATATGCATGTAAAATATGGGCTACTGCAAAAAGGATAAAAACTCAATCAGCTAAGGCGGCGAGCTGGCAGAAACGTTAGCACACCGGGCGAAATGCTTAGCAGTATTTCGTCTGCCGTTACGTTCTGAGTTCAAATTCCGCCGAGGTCGACTTTGCTTTTCATCCTTTCAGGGTTGATAAATTAAGTACCAGTTGTGCACTGGGGTCGATGTAATCGACTTAATCCGTTTGTCTGTCCTTGTTTGTCCCCTCTATGTTTAGCCCCTTGTGGGCAATAAATAAAAAAGAAACTCAATCAGCTATGATGCAAAGGGCCATAGAAAGATCTCTAGAATATCACTAAGAGAGCACATTCGAAATGAGACAATTTAAGAATGGCACAGGGTAAATGAGGAAAACGAAGAGTACTGAAAAGCACAAGTTCCACTGGGCTGGACATGTCGCAAGGTTGCCAGACAACAGGTGGACCCTGAGTGATCAGAAAAGGCCACTTAGAAGGCCTCCACAATGATGAGAAGATGATTTGGTCAAGTAGTTTGGTTCAAGATGGCAAAGAATAGCACAATCAAGATAAGACTGGAAGTGCATTGTGACCAGTGGTGTTTAACAGCCTCTGATGATCTGGTTGATACTGTGATATATGTCTATACATATACAAGGTCAGCCAAAAGTACCTGACAGGAAATCAAAACCATTTAATTTCAAGATTTATTTATATTTAACAACTGAACGAATTTAATAAAAGCATCTAAATATGAAACAGCATTGAAAATTGTTCAAACTGAAATCCTTTTTGAGTGACACATTTTCCCATTCAAATCAATACAGAATTACAGATAGTATTTATAGAATTTTGATTTACTGTCTGGTGACTTTTGGCCAACCCTGTATATGCACACTTTCTTTTATTTATCTTGGTCATAGGACTGCAGCCATGTGTGGGTTTGGGCAGCATCTAGAGGTTTTAGGTGAACAAATTGACCCCAGTACTTGGATTTTTAAGCCTGGTAGTTATTCTGTCAATCTTTTTTGTTTAACAATTATGTTACACGAACAAAAACAAACCAACGCTGGTTGTCTAGCAGCATGGGAACAAAAACTAGCACACATACATTTATAATACACACACACACACACACACACACACACACACACACACACATGCACAAACATCTATATATGTATGTATATATATACACATACATACGCAGATATACATATGCATATCTATATGTAGGTACATACACACACACACGCACGCGAACACATACACACACACACACACACACACACACACACACACACACACACACACACACACATAACTAGCTTCCACACATTTTCCGTTTACCAAATTTACTCACAATGCATTGATCAGCTTGGGGCTATAGTTGAAGACACTTGCCCAAGGTACCACACATTAGGACTGAACCTGAAATCACATGGTTGCAAAGTGAACTTCTTAAACACACAGCCATATTCTGTTACTTAGCCCCCAGCTCAATTCTTATACATAATCTAATTTCAAAGGTGTTCAAGTCTTGATCATTTCTGCCTTTTCCTTTTTCTTTCTTTTTCAGACATAATCTATTTAAACATAGAACTAAATTACAGAACATGTCATTCTATTTTTAAAATGGGAGGGTATGTATAATTTGAGGGAAATTAGGGATGCTATTTCTAGTGCATTGATTGAAAAATTTCCATGTCTTGCAGACACACCTTTCCCTTCTCTTTGCTCTCTGATAACAAGGTAGCAGGATTAGTGTCTGTCTTTCCAGTGACATATAACGGTGTGTAATTCATGGAAGTGTACAGCAAAACGTGTCTGTTTAAAACCGTAGTGCAGAGAGGAACACCAGAGTGAGTCTCACTGACTTACTCTTCTTCACTCATCCTGTTCACATTTGTCCCACCTCCTGTCATTCGCTGCAGAAAAGAGATTCTTCTTTTCCATCGAATTCCTTTAACAAGGGACAAGGTAAGCTAGGAATTGATTAAGGAGCTTAGCTTTATGGTGGCAGTTGTGATGCAGTGATTTAGCACATTAACCCTCCTGCACATACAGCTGCTACTGCTGCCGCCATTAGTGGCTCATAATGTATTAAATGGAAGACAGAGGTGAATTGAATTGACATATCCTGTGACAAACAAGTGACCAATTTGTTTAGTGACATAGTGTGAGGCTTGTTAACCAGCAGGGCTGCATCTGGATTGTAGATTACTTATGTTTGAAGTGTGTGTGTGTGTGTGTGTGTGTGTTTGAAACATGTTTGTGTGTGTGAATATATGTTTGAAGTATAAGTATGTATATATATATATATATATATATCTGTAAAAATATGTGACACTTATTCGGTAGCCATGATAAAACTCTGAGTTTCAGATGCTGGGGTGGGAACCCACGCCAACATCTCTTCAGTTATCCAGCCATTGAAAATTCCTGTGAAAAATGACTATTTACATAATATCAAGGTCTCTTTCTTTCTTTTGTTGTCCTTTCTAACAATATATATATATATATATAATTAACAGAATGAGATAAAAAATCCAAGGCTGTGAATAGTTTTCAGAACATTTATAAAGAGAAGGTCTTACAGCTGTTTCTGGGATATTTTATATATCCCTTCATCAGAGGTGGTGCGAGAAAATGTTTAAGTAATAGTTATTATAGAGAAGACATGAAATACAGAGTGAAGTGGAGGAATGAAAACAGATGTGAGATACGTTTGGATATTGTATCTACAGTTCCATTATTTAAGCAGAATGGTGTATATAGGTACAGGAAACTTATTTATACGACTTACGTTGGACTCCTCATTCGTATTATTATCGAACCTGGAGCTTAACTATAGTCTGTCCATAGCACTTACTCAGCATTACCTGACACCTTTGGGTCTTTTTGACACCAATGCCTCTCATACCCTTGATATATATATATATATATATCAACAAGCAGGTGTATTAGTATGATACTCGAGAAGAATGGAAAAGTCTTAGATGTTTTGAGCCTATGCTCTTTGACAGAAAGTGATGAGAGGAAAGAACTGGAGAGAGAGAGAGGGAAAAAACAGAGAGAGAGAAAAAGGAAAATTTCCAGGATTTGAGAGAATCGGGTATTTAAATAGTGAAAGCACCAAGGTCGGATCGGTGATAATGTTATTGTGCACAAACAATGCACGACAACAAATATGTATTCAATAAAGTAAGCACAGATTTGTTCTCCAGTTATCCATAGGTTCACAAATGGCTGACTGAATACACAACAAGTCATCGAGGTTACACATTGCACCTATTGCACCACCATCTATAAACTCCAGATCCTAATGAACTACAGGTTCCATCTGTTATTATTGTGTGTGTGTGTGTGTATATTTTTGTATATATATATATATATATATATATATATATATATATATAACATGATGTAATATAATATAATAGTGTATAAGAGTTTATACATAGTAAGGAGACAACCATGTGGACTCCTTAGATGCTAGAGAGGGCAGTCAAAACCCAAACCACACACACACACACATCTGGTTTCTTTAATTTTTTGCCTACCAAATCCATTCACAAGGCTTTGGTGGATCTAAGACAATAGTAGAAGACAAGACACTTGCTTAACCCCTTAGCATTTCATCCAGCCCAAATAGTCTAACTGTTTCATGTCCAAACTGGACAGATCTGCCTTTGCACACCAACCCTACAATGTCATTCTGAGAGTAAACAGTCACATCATCAAGATTTCAATGTTACATTGTAGTGCATGATTAACTCAAAACAATTTCATTATATAAGAATTGCATTTGACAGAATAATCTGAATGCCAAATGGTTTAGGTACCCTACTGTGGGTTTGATCCCCAAAACTAAGCGGCTGGAAACGAACTTATTTACCTCACAGTCATGCTTTGCTAAGCATACTTCTCGACTATACAACTGTAGCTGAGGTCACAAATCTGTTTCTGGTCACTGCTGTTGTTGCTAATGACTTTAAACCACATTCATTTCAAGAGTGTACTTGGCGCTAGCCAGGCTTAATGACCATTGTTTTTAACTGCAATTCCTGTTGTCTAATGATTGCACAGTCCACTGCTGACACAGTTGGGCTACCATATTCTAACCACCACCACCACAATGGTTGTAACTGTTGCTACTACTACTGCTGCTACCACCATGACTGCCACTATTACCACCACCATTATTACCATCATAAGCACAACCTACACCCCACTATCACCACCACTACCACTTGCTAGTTTGTGTGTGTGTGTGTGAAGGTGCATAGGTCAGTGGTTAGAGTATTGGCTCACACTCATGAGGTAGTAAGTTCAGTTCCCAAACCAGGCTGTTTCTTGTGTTTTTGAGAAAGGCACTTTATCTTATGTTGCTCCAAGTCACTCACCTGTAGAAACGAGTTTTGACATTGTCACTGGTGCCAAGGTGTATTGGCCTTTGCCTTTTCCTTGGATCACATCAGTGAGATGGAGAAGAGACGCTGATATGCATGGGTGACTGTTGGTCTTCCATAAACAATGTTGCCTGAACTTGTGCCTAGGAGGGGAAATTTCTAGTTGCAATCCCATGGTCATTCATGACTGAAGTGGATTATTAATTAATATATGTATATATATATATATATATATATATATACACACATCTTGTTGTTATTATCTTAAACTGTTGAATGTCCAAGTTTGGCCAGATGAGTTTTTTGCAATATTTACTTTTGCTTACAACAGCTGGTTCATTTGGTCAAACTATTGTATCTCCAGCTGCTTCAGATACCAAGATATCAAAAATTGTCAAATTGTGGGTACAACGGTTTCGCTATGGAATGGTGAAACTATTTTTCTGATCTATATTTTAGAAATAATAATAATTATAACATCAGCAAAAAAAAAAAAAAAAACCCTTAGAAATGAGAACCCAGGGTTGAGTTCAAAATTCCAGTAGGACACCTGATGAAGGCTGGAGAATAAATCAGCCAAAATGTGGTAACAACAAGCAAGATGAGGACACATATCTGTCCAATGTAAATAATGTACTATTTT
Source organism: Octopus bimaculoides (assembly GCF_046866305.1). Classification (NCBI taxonomy): domain Eukaryota; kingdom Metazoa; phylum Mollusca; class Cephalopoda; order Octopoda; family Octopodidae; genus Octopus; species Octopus bimaculoides. The sequence goes on from NC_142951.1 coordinate 8,722,432, forward strand.
TCTGTTTTCTGAAAAAGCAACGTTTTGGACTTACAACACTTATGCATAATAGAAACGATATATATATATATATATATATATATATATATATATATATATATATATATATATATACATATGGTTTTGGAATAGGTTCAGTATATTCCTACAGGTTGTATTAAGCAACTAAAAGGGGTTGCCATCAGGAGGGGCTTCTGGCCCTCAAAACACTGACTCAGAAAACCCATGCAAGGTAAAACAGATGTAATCCATTAATGACACATACCTAATATGCTCACACACACACACGCACACACACACACACACATCAGTACACAGACATACATGCACATCATACACACATAGACATATACACACATAGACAAATGTTATAATCAATTATAAAATAATAAAACCAAAGAAAAAAAAACAAGCCACAGACAGCGAAATCAAATAAATCATCTGAAAAAATTTCAACTAACACATTATTTAAAGAAAAAACAAAAAACATAAACATTTATTTTGATTTTGATTTTACATGAGACAAGTGGTGGTGGGCGAGGCGGAACGATAATCCTTTCTCTCCTTCTTAATTTTCAGCCGATTTTCACTTAACACATTCTACTAACATCATATGCATATATACATATACACAAACATATCAAAAATATATATACATACATGCATATAAATGTACACATACATATATAAGATATTTATATATATACACACATATATATACAAAATCACTTGTACACATATACATACACACATACAAATAAATATATACGCACATACATATATATCATACATATATATACATATATATACATACATATAAATATACATGTGTATATATATACATACATATATATATATATATATATATATATATATATATATATATATATATATATATATATATATATATATACATATATATATATATACATATATATATATATACACACATAAATATATATATATACATATATACATATATTTATACACACACACATATATAAACATACATATGTGTATATATATATATATATATACATATATATATATGTATATATGTGCCCACACACACAGTCATACACATGCTGCTTTGTTGTGTCATTGGTTGTGTTTGATCTAGGGGGCAGTGCAATCTCTACTTGATGCACCTCCCTTATAATGTATTGGTCCATTTGTTTGTTGACTAATTCCAGTTGAAATAAACAAATTTGTATCAACCTCATGGAAAGACCAATAAATAACAAACAGCCTCACCCCCTCCATTTACAAACACACCCACTCACACATATATACTTATATACACATTTATATGTATATATGTATATAAATACATTCATTAATATATGTGTGTGTATATATATATATATATATATATATATATATATATATATATATATACTTATTCATTTATACATATGTATGTATGTGTGTATATACAGACACATACGCACACAAATATCTAGATACACTGTGAGCTTCTATGAGCATGCTTGCCCACAATTTCTCTCTTAATCTCCATCAGCTCTTTACATACCACCCCCACAATCCTTCCCCCACCCCACAAACATATCATACGTGCATATGTTTTTTTATATACGTACACACACGGACACATATGTATATATAAATGTATATATTGTATGTGTGTGTACATATATATATATATATATATATATATATATGTATACACACACACACACACACACACATATGTATATATATGTGTGTGTGTGTGTGTATATATATATATATATATATATATATATATATATATATGTATATCTGTATGTATGTATACATATATGTAATTATTATTATATAAAACAATATTTAAGACTTTCTGATACCAAAAATTATAATTTATTTTCTTTTAAGCCATGAGCTTGTTACTTGCTAATGAATTCAAGTATTTCTTTCTTTCTTTCTTTCTTTTTTTCTTTCTTTCTTTCTTTCTTTCTTTCTTCCCATGTTATTAATAGTTTTCATTTCGTTACTTCACTTTGCATATGTATGCATATGTGTATGTATCTATATATGTGTGCACAAGTAACTGTGTTTGTGTAAGTGTGTGTGTGTGTGTGTGTCTGTGTGTGTTTACATCTAATACATTTTTAACCATTGCTTTCTTTCTTTTCTCATTCGTTTTACTCACCCCTCTCCCAGATAGCTTCTTTTTCCTTTTTCCTCTTTTTTGTTTGTCATTTCTCTATTCCTTTAAACTCTGTCAAGATCAAGAAATAATCTTGTTTCAGCAATGATGCCTGTAATTGGTCTCAAACAGCCAATGTTTCTGCTCTCAGGCTAGTCAATTTGGAAACATATTGTACTGCCTAATAATCATCTAAAATAGTGTAGTGCTTGTTGTATAGGAAAGGTCAGAGAAAATTATAGTGGAGGGCAGTAACATAGTATAGAATAGTACATGGAACATTAGTATAGGATTAGGGAGTGTATAATTTAGTGTTGTATAGTAAATGTGCCCCAGTTGTTTGATCAACTGAGTTACCTGCTCCTTGAATTCATAATTCAGTAATTGAGTATTGTGCAAGAATGACTCTGTGGCTGCATATGACTTTAACATATCCTTTATGTTCAAATTGGTAAGATCTGACCTTTCACACCTACCTTAGAATGTCATTTTAAACATAAAACAATCATACCATCGAAATCTCAAAGCTTCAAGATAATGCAGGATAAATTCAAAACAATGAGAAAAAAATAAGTATTACATTAGATTACACAAAAGGGTTGAACTATTTCCAGGAGTGGGGCCCTGATTCAGGAGTCCCAGGTTTTCAAGGAGTGTGGAGCCATCTCTTAGCCACTATTGTTTCAAGGTTTACTCTAACCTAGAGCAGTAGCATCTGTCATGGTTCCAGCTGTTTGGTTAGTTAGCCTATTAAGGCTTGGCTTCCTTTGCATGTGAAGACTGGATCCAGCAAATTTTGCAGAAGAAACCTTCATGGTTCAACAGAGAAGAAGATAGCTGCAGCAATGCATTGTGGAGTGCGGAGAGTATGGCAAGGCAGGTAAGACATGCTGGTCATCAACTACACCCGTCTCCATCCCCAGTGGTCTTGGTACTGGATTGAAGATGGTCAAGGGTGAAAAGGGGAGGATGATGGTGTGCAACTCATCTTCACTTTAAACAAAATCACTGCACAAGTCATGACTAGAGGGTTCTTGTCACTCTGACAGATCATCATAATTATACAGACATGAGTACCCTTGACTAAATTCTCTAGCTTGGATCAACGTGACAGGATGGAATTGGGGTGAGTGATAAAACTGTACCTTTGAATTACATTACAAGGAAAACTAATAAGAGCTGGAGATAAGAGCATCCAATCATAGAATACTACCGCCATCAACCCTGTCCAACCCATGCCAGCATGGAAAGATAGATGCAAAGAGGAACAAATCGTTGCTATTATGTTAAGCTGTCGTATGTCCAAATTTGGCCAAATGGATTTTTATCAATATTTAATTTTGTTTGCAATAGCTGGTTCTGTTGGTCAAACTATCGTATCTCCAGCTGCTTCAGATTCCAAGATCTGAAAATGGTCAAAGTGTAGTACAACGGTTTAGCATTTTTCAAAAGTGTAATAAGTCCCACACATGACAGTTTAGCAAAGCTATTTCTGATTGAAAATATCATACATGCATGGAGTTACGATTTTGTGCATGCAACAAAGTATTATTTTAAAGCTGAAACTGTTGCTAACATAAAAAGAAATGGAATGGTGAAACTATTTTTTCATTTTCTGAAAAAGCAATGTTTTGGACTTATGACACTTTTGCATAATAACAATGAAATGTATTGATACACAAACATACTTGTATACTCACAGATAGTTATGACAATGAGTGTTTCTGTTGATCTGATAAGCAGACCAGCCTGCTCAGGAAATTAACAAGCAAGTGGCTGGGTACTCCACAGACACACATGCCCTTAATGTAGTTCTCAGGGAGATTCAGTGTGACATAGAATGTGACATTGTTGTCCCTTTGGTATTATTTAGTTTCTACTCAATTTTGCCATCTGAGTGGACAAGAGCAACATGAAATAAAGTGTCTTGCTGAAGGATGCAACACACTCCCAAGTATTGAACTCATGACCTTATGACTGTGAACTAAATACCCTAACCACTGAGCCATGCACCTTCGACAAACACACACAAAGGTGAATGACAATACACACGTGTGTGTGTGTGTGTGTGTGTGTGTATGTGTGTGAGATGACATGATCTTTGCTAGAATACCTGTGATCAAAGATTTGGTAGCTGTAGTCAACAACCTTATTAAACTCAGGTATTTCCAATTCGATGATTAACCATTCCTAAGAATACAAGATCTTTATATTTATGGCAGGGTGAAGGTAAAGTCGTTTGATTGATTGATCAGTTTGTGTATGGGGTTCATTTTCCAAATGAATGTGTGTGTGTGTGTGTGTGTGTAATGGGTGTGTATGTGGGAGAGACATGCTGGCTCGGTGGCTTACACTGGATTTATTCATATTACTTGCTGTTAGCTGTCTCAAATTATCTTCTTCTTTAACTGGTTTGAGGTTTTACGATACCAATCAACAGCTCCGAATATATTCTGAGATTAATGGGGCTTATGTGTTAGTGGCTATCCTCTCATCTGGCTGTCTATTATTTGTACTTACATACATACATACTCCTTGTCTCTCTTTCTCTCTTGCTTGCTCTCTCATTCTCATTATATATATATATATATATATATATATGTATATGTACACCTATGTATGGGGATGTTTATATATGTGCATACATATAACTTTTATATATATATGTTTATATATGTATGTATGTATGTATGTAAATATGCATGTCTATGTATATCTGTGTGTGTATGTATATGTTTGTAAATATACATATATATATTTATGTATATATATATAAATGTACCTGTAGACTTCTATATGTATGTATTAATGTGTCTATGTATGTGTACATTCGTGTCTATGTGCATATGCATGTAATTACGCACAGGCATGTACGTGCATGTGCATATTTTTGCACACATGCATACATATATATATATGTATATATGCATGTGTGTGTGTATACATACACATACATACTGGCATACGATTTGATAGTGTATGTTTTATTTATGATGTGCCGGCATGTGAATACACACACATTTATGGAAAGAAATATTTGTATTTTCACCTGTGTATATATATATATATATATATATATATATATATATATATATATACAGAATGTACACAAGCACACAATGATGTATGTATATGTATATTCATAGAAAATGGTGAACATCTTGGTATTCATGGATATGTGTGTTTGTGTGTGTATATATATACTCACACACACACACACATAGACATATAAACTAATAGCACGATGCATTCTATTTTCTATGAATATACATACATTGGCATACACATACACTCACTCACTTATACAGACACACATACAAAACAGCATTCAAGAATTTGGTCAAGTTTGCTGGCCAATACTGGAAAGGTGGAGGAACAATGGGAGACGTTCACCTAGCAAATTTTCTAAATACTTTCCAAGACATTGTTACAGCATTTAACACTTGTTGAATAAACACAATGTTTGATACTTTCGTTCTGTTCACTGGCTTTACTTCATCATCAAGATGGACTGACTTGCTCGAGAAAATCATTTCTTTGCTACTTCTATGCAGAACATTCCACTTTTATTTTTCACTTCACTCAACTTGAATTTCTTCTTTTGTTTGTTCGAAATTGATTAGAATATATATATATATATATATATATATATATATATATATATATATATATACATACATATATACATACATATATGTATACACATACATGCATATATTTATACATACATATATATATATATATATATATATATTTATATATATATAAACATACATACATATATACATACATATATGTATACACATACATGCATATATTTATACATATATATATATATATATATATATATATATATATATATATATATATATATATATATATATATATATATATACACATACATACATGCATATATATATATTTATGTATATGATTTTTGCCTGTTTTTTATATTGCCTTGTATTTTATTGTAGGTTTGTTGTTTTTTCGTATTTTTTTCCGTTTTGGGTTTTGCATGTTTTTTTCTGTGTTTCCTTTTGCTTTTTTTTTTGTTGTTTCCTTTTCATTCTTGTACTCCTCCTTATATTTCCTTTCCACGGATCAGTGGTTTCTGTGTTTAAAGAAATTTGCAACTAAATTGGCTATTTAAAGAATATGAAAGGCCAAAGAAATTTCTGCTTAAATTACATCCATTTGTCAGCAAAATGATTAAAAAAACCTCCACAAAATAAAAAGTTGTATGTATATGTGTGTACATAAATACATACAGACACACACACACACACACACACACACATGCATACATACACACTCTATATATGTATATACATGTGCATATATATGTGTATATACATGTATATATTTAAATGTATCTATATACATGTATACATATACATGTATATATACATGTATATATATACATGTATATACACATGTAAATATTTACATGTATATACACATGTACATAAACATAGACGTACATAGATACACATATATGTTTAAATCTATACGTGTATATACATCTATGTATGTATGTATGTATGTATGTATGTATGTATGTATGTATGTATGTATGTATGTACATACGTATGTATGTATCTATCTTTCTATATATATATATATATATATATATATATATATATATATATATATACATGCACTCACATATATATTTAAATGTGCATATATATATACATATATATATATATATATATATATATATATATATATATATATATATATGTATGTATATGTGTCTGTTTTGTGTGAGTTAGACAGAGTAGAGTAAATAAAAATTTAATCATTATTTTGTGAATTGATATTTGTCATTGTTAGAAGTAGAAGACGTACTCAAGTCTTTGGGTTTCAGAATACAATGTCTTCTCACCATTGCTTCACTCACATAAAACAGGTTGCAGTAGCTTCGATTAGATGGCTACTGTTATAGTCTTGAATAGACTGTACTTTGGTTTCATAGATTAGGCTGTATATTTGGAGATAGATTTCAAGATGGAGAGTATGATGACAGATAAATAGATTGTTCATTTAACCTTATTTTACTGGTGTTAGACATAATAATGCAGCCACGTTTGGGAAACTGCTTTAAAGTGTTCTATACAGTCCTGGATATCGACTTTCCTGTTTGGTTGGTCTATTACTTATTTCATTTTACATACTGCTATTTGTGGTAGAAAAAAGCCAGTGTGGTGTATAGTGTAAACGTGTAAAGTGAACATCCACAACATTGTCACTATCTTTCTACATCGTGTTGCATTTCACATGGATTTCTTTTTTTATCCCATAGAGTCCTACTGGTGTGTGTGTAAGTCTGCTTACTTTTCTTGGCTGTAACGTTTGGTCTGAAAAATTTGAATTTTATGTCAGGAATATGGAAATAAATACGATAAAGAATTGACATAAGGGGGAAATAATTCAGTCTGACATTAATACTGGTTTCTAATTAAGGCCAGTCATTTTTGTGGGTAGGATACAGATGTCTCAGAAGAGACCCTTCCCCCACTTTTTACGCAAATCAGTGCACTAGCCTCTATAGTGTATAATTACTGACATCAAGCCACAGCATGCATAGGTCAGAACTGGGCCCCTAGACCTCTGAGTCCCGAGGCATTTGCCCAGACAGCATTGGGGAGGATATTAGTCAGTACCATTCACCTCAGAGAAGCAGAACATACTACAAGGCATTTTTTTTTTGATGCTCTTATAATTCAGATCGTTTGTTGTATTTGGACATTAATACTGCAATATATTTGAAGGTGCTGATTTCATTCACCTCATACCGATATAAAGACACACACACACACACACACACACACACACACATACACACAATGAGCTTCCATATAGTTTCCGTTTACTAAATTCCGTTGGTCCATCAAACCTGGCTTCCAAAATACTTGTGCAAAGTGTTGTATGTTGTGATTGAACATGAAGCCACATGGATACTCTTTTATTCTTTTACTCTTTTACTTGTTTCAGTCATTTGACTGTGGCCATGCTGGAGCACTGCCTTTAGTCGAGCAAATCGATCCCAGGACTTATTCTTTGTAAGCCTTGTACTTATTCTATCGGTCTCTTTTGCCGAACCGCTAAGTTACAGGGACGTAAACACATCAGCATTGGTTGTCAAGCGATGTTGGGAGGACAAACACAGGCACACAAACACACACACACATATATATATACATATGCATATATACGACGGTCTTCTTTCAGTTTACATCTACCAAATCCACTCACAAGGCTTTAGTCGACCCGAGGCTATAGTAGAAGACACTTGCCCAAAGTGCCACGCAGCGGGACTGAACCCAGAACCATGTGGTTGGTAAGCAAGCTACCTACCACACAGCCACTCCTGATAAATGATGAAATTTTTAAAACTGTGTCTAGCCTAGTTTAACCCTTTTGATATTCAACTTGCCTGAGACACCCTTGTTTTATGACAGATACTTCCTGTTTTGAAGCGATCTAAATGATACCTTCCATCAAGATCTCATGTTTATTTATGTTTCAAACACCAGTTTAATAATGACAGAGTTATGTCACTAAATACCTCATTATTTTAAAAATAATTGAAACGAAGACAGTGCATATCAACAGAAATATGGTAACAGTAGAGGTAAGAATAACAAAAGGTAAAAATAAGTAACTAAATAGAGAAATAAAACATTTAAACTCTAAGTTCTGTAAAGTTAGTTTGCAGAAATAATTATCTGGGTGGATAAACTTTCCATTCCAGCATTAGTTAGCTTCAAGACCTATTGGAAGAAGAATTAATGTAAGTTCTTAGTAAAGTTGGTTCCATTGAAATAATGGTAAGCTTGAAGAGATCAATTGACCTTACTGTCTTATCTTGGCTTGAAGGAGAACCATTCTTTTATGAAGCATACCTGAGGGCAAAGACATCAGACTAACCGTGACCCATTGAGACCCCAAGATGCAGGCTGCAGCCATTTTTTATAATTTATATATTCTGTGAATGTGAAGGTATGTAGCTTAGTGGTTAGAGTGTTGCCTTCATGATCACTAACTAGATTGTAGGTTCAATTCCCAGATGAGGTGGCATATTATGTTCTTGAGCAAAACCCTTCATTTCACATTGCTCTGTAGGTGGAAAGGGTGGCAGAATTGTTGGTGTATTGACAGAAATACTTTATGGTATATCCTCCAGCTCTCTATGTTCTGAGTTCAATTCCACCTGCCTGGAGAAAGCAATGGAAAATCACTGCAGTGTTCATCCAAAGTCTAGTTGATTGTATCAACCCCAGTGCACAACATTGACCCTTAAACTATGAAAAAGTAAATCAAATTTGGTGCTATTTGAACTGAGAACATGAAGACAGGAAATGCCACTAAGCATTTTATCCAGATAACCACCTTAATAATTATAACAACAGTAACAACAATAATAATAATAATAAGATCCATCATCGTTAGCACCTCAGGTATTAACTTCTGCTAGCTTTGTAACCCTCATTAGAATCGCCATTATCAGCATTAATAGCAACACCTCTTTCCAGTTCCAAATTACATAATCATTTCCAAATGACTAAGCACATCACAGTGTGAAAGAAAAGAACACACACATGCTGTCTCTCTCTCTCTTCCTCTCTCTTTCTCTCTCTCTCTCTCTCCCTCCCTCCCTCCCTCCCTCTCTCACACACACACACCTATAGCTTAATCCTTTCTGAACATTAACTTTGTCCTATCAACTTGTTTGCTGTTCATGGAGTAGCAGGATAAAAAAGATTATATTGGTTACGGGCTAAAGAACTTTCCAACCAAAAGTGTGTGTCCTTAGCTTTGAGTTCAGAACACAAAGAAGCAGAACAGATACAAGACATGCCATCTGATGTGCTGCTAATTCTATCCTAGGTCTGTTTCCTTATTCAGTAACCCTAAAAGAGTGAAAGGCAGTAGCTGGCCCAGATAGGATTTGAACTCATTGTGTGGACAACTGAAACAAGCACAGCAAAATTATTTTATCCTACACTGCAACATAAATATACACATGTACATAGACTTAAATGCATGTACTTGTGTGTATATGCATGTATGCATGAATGTGTGTGTTTGCGTGAGTGTGTATAAGGAATACAGAAATGTTTACGGCTGGAACCCAGTCACCTTGTTCCTCTGCAAACAGGCACACACACACACATACATGCATACATGCACATACTCTTATGCATGTGCACGTATGTGTGTGTGTGTGTGTGAGTGTAATAAACACAAGAATGTTTATGGCTGGAATCCAGTCAACCTTGTTTCCCCCCTGCAAACATAAGCACAAACACACACACACACGCATACACGCACACACACACATGCATGCACACACACACACACACACACACACACGTGAACATACTCATACACATGCACTTAGCTTTGAGGACATGTAAGCTGATGAATATAATCAGGTGTCAATCTGATTGTTTCAATCCATTAACAATCAGTAGAAAATTGCATTAGTGTACACAGATACCTATCTGTCGTTAATTCTCGATATCGTGGGCTTCAGTGTTAATGCCCTTCAGTTTGGCTATGCTAGTTTAATGCGATTCCACAATTGACGAGTGCATCGTCTGTAATTATTGATTCCCAGGCATTCTCAGAGTCCATGGTTCATTGTGCAATGTTGCAATGGTCTTTCTCTCTGCTCAAGAGTAGTCTTGGCTGATAGAATATTCAGATGCTTGGGTAAAGGTATATATTGATGGTTCATGTCACACCCATGGCAGTGCTCTCATATAAATGTATGAAAGTACAAACCCATACATACAGACACATGCAAATATATTTCTATAA
>NC_142951.1:8740909-8755909 GCF_046866305.1 Octopus bimaculoides
ATCTATGTATGTATATATCTATATTTATACATATTTATATTTGAGTATATGTATGTATGTGTGTGTATATATATATATATATATATATATATATATGTATATGCATATATGACTCTTTCTGTGTGTGTATACATATATATATATATGTGTGTGTGTGCATACAAATATTTTTATATAACTAACTCTCTGTGTATTCATAAATATATCTATAAATGTGTATTTACATTCATATATGTATACACACATGTATAAATATATATGGCATAGATTAGTTGTGCGCATGCATTCACTTACATTACACATTGTGATAGAAAACATGCTTGAAAAGACACCTTTGCATCATTTGTGAAATGAAGTAATCTGCTATTAAATTATAGGCCACTGATTTTTGCCTATATTCATGTCGTTTCACAATATTTCGTTTCAAGAAATACATAATTTATTTCTTTAGGTATTTGTTCATTTACATGTAACTTTTCTAGGGTTTTCTTTTGGTTTTTTTTTGCATTCATTTTTGTCTTCGGAATTTATTTATTTTTTGCCATTGTTTGGTTGTTGTGTATATATTTTCTCTTTTTTGTTATTTTCCTGTATACAATTTTTTTTTTTCAAAGTTTGTTTGCATTTATTTAGATAGGTGCAAATCCTGCCACCACCTCACAAATTCCCCCTTGCTACCACCTTTCCACCACAACCATTCGTCTTGTTTCATTGTTGCTTTTATGATCTTGTGATGATCGCATTCATGGTTTCACTTTCGTTTTCTCTTTTGTCCCTCTTCCTCTACCTTTCTCTCTTTTTCTTTCCCTGTGTGTGTGTGTGTGTGTGTGTGTGTGTGTGTATATATATATATATATATATATATATATATATATATATATATATACTCGTCTTTCATCTTTCTATGTTTCTCGCTCGCTCACGCTCACTCTTCCTTTGTTTTCCCCTGTTTTTGTTTTGTTTTCCTTTGTTTCTCTAATACGCTCATTATCCTCTTATGTAGCTTACCATCTCTCTCTCTTTTTCCCTCACTCACCTCCCTCCCTCTCGCACTGACCCTTTTGCCCCCAACACTTACCCTCACCCAGTCTTGCCCTCCACCAACCTAACCTCCATCATTTTCAACATTCGTCTCTCCGTCTCTGCTTCTCTTTTTCCCTATACATTCCTCTTTCATCTTTCTTTGTCTCTGTCTCTCTTCGTCCACATCTCTCTCTTTCCCTCCCTCTGTTACTTTCTCTCTCTTTTTTCTTTTTTTTTCCCCCTCTCTACTATTCTCATTCTCTCCCTGTGTAGCTTACTATCTTTCCTCCTCTTTCTGTCACTCACCACTCTCCCACTTGCTCACGCTCATCTTTACCTCTCCCCTCACCCTCACCCAATCTCTCTCCGCCAACCTAAGTTCAGTCATGTAGCTTATTCCGGTTGACTTCTGTCATTAAACATTCTCTTTTCTCTGCTGTTCTGTAATCAACGGCTGTTTTATATATGCTGAGAAATCATAATAACATATGTATATGGATTACCTGGATTGACTCCAATTGCCTCGCATTGCCTGCTGTTTTATCCTTTGTTTGGTCTTTATTGTTTTGTTGTGATTTATTGGTATTCTCATGCCATGTACACCCCCTCCCCCTCTACCCGCAACCTTCCACACGCCATACTTCTCCGTTCTGCTGTTCTGCCAACATTGCCGCCATCTTTTTGCAAAGAACGGAACCTGTAATCCTCTGTGTATGTATTCTTATGTACGTTTCTGTGTGTATATGCTTGTGTCTGTGTATATATATATATATATATATATATATATATATATATATATATACACACATACACATATATATAAATGTATGTATGTATGTATGCATGTATATATGTGTGGTGTGTCTATATGTATATATATATATATATATATATATATATATATATATATGTATATGTATGCAAACACACATGAACACATACCTACACACATATACATGCAGACATATAGAAATATTTGTACACAAATACACACACACTCACACGTGTATAATCAGCTTTGAAAGACAAACAACGCAAATTAATAAAATATAGTTTTATTAATTTTTTTTTCTCTCTTAAATTTTTGATCTCAAAAGCTTCTTTCTCCAAAATGAAGTTAGCAGTGCAATATAAGCAAAGAGATACAAACATATAATGAAATGGACATCCTGTCTGCTTTACACACACACACACACACATATATACACACACACACAAACATCCACACTTGTATATATATATATTCCATATTTATGAATACATATAAGTATATATGTTTACACTATTGTTACATTGGGCCATCTTTCCATTACTTCAAATTTCTTGTCAGAAAGACCATCATTACAGTATTAGAAGGTATATCATTATCTCATTGGATGAGAAGTTTAATATTTAAAAACAGATTGGCAGAATTAACAATAATATATTTACTTGAGCAGACATACAATGTACTCTTTACCTTTTCCATGCTACAATTCACAAATGAAATGTGTGTATGTATGTGTGTGTATATGGGTGTGTGTGTGTGTGAGCATGTGTGCATGCATATATGCCCTCTTGGTGTATGACTATTGCTTCAAACATAGCAAGGAATTTCCTTCCACTGATAATCAAACACTTTCCCATAACACACCAAGTTACTATAAGATCTACAAAAACAACATAGATGTTGGTTTCAGCTGTTGAGAAAATCTAAACGCCTAAATCTTACTGCCATATACTTTAGAAATTATGCACCTATCTCAACAGCCTGAAAGCAAAAAGCGGAAATACATCAACCTGACAATTTAATGGAAAATGCTGTTGAAGGCACATGTATATAAAATTACAGTATTAGTTGCAGATGGTGTTGAAATCACTTTTGTAGACCTTACAGAGAATACCTTTAAAATTAGAGATACACAATAGTTGCATTCCTTCTGGATAGAAGTCATGAAATATAGTAGTCATGAAATATTTGAAAACATCAAAGCAATGGAAGTAACAGTATCTTAATACTGTTACTTACTGCTATATCTTACTGAAAAATATCATATAAATACAACAATGCTTCTTATTATAGTGTTCACATTTTGATAGCAATAGATTACACCCCAACAGTAGAGATGAAACATTCTTCACATCGCCTAATAGGAAAAAATACCTCAAAGCTCAAAATTAATATAAGCCATCTAAAGTAATCATCTCCTTGATCCAAAAATCTATTACATCTTTCCAATTGCCTCTTATAAGAACAATAAAAGACTTATCCTCAAGTTACTAATACTTTTCTGAAGGCATGTTGTTAGGGCGTGGAGCTTGCAATCACAGTCACGTATTTGATTCACTGACTGGACTGTGCATTGCATCCTTGAGTAAGACACTTCACCTCATGTCATTCCAGTCTCCTCAGCTTAAAACTAGGATATTACTGTTATTAATTTTCAGTTGTGTAGAATGGAGCAATGAGAAATGAAGTAGTTTAATCAATGATGTGATATACCGTCCATTCCAAGAATTGAAACTGTTGTCAGCACTTGTGACCACCACATCTGAACTAATATGCTATGTACTTTTATTTGGGATTTTGTAAGACTGCACAATCTAAAGAATTTTTTAAAGGCGTTATGGTATGATTTGAGGGAAATATTGCCAATAATTCCCTTTCTGTCAGGTCAAGCAACTACATCTGCTTTGTATACGTTTATGTTGTTGAGGATAATTGTAAACCTTAAAGTTTTTATGAGCCTTCGTGGGATAAAAGTTGTCATCAGTTCCCTTGGGAAAGTTGTAAATGTCAAATATTTTCATTTTCTTTGACCTATAAGTTTATGCTAAGAAATCCTTGACATTAGAGATTTTTATTCTGTGCTGAATTTGACAGGAGTAATGTGCAATATGTTCAATATACATACATGCATTATTATATATATAAATATCAATATGTGGAAAACCATACAAAGTATTGTTGATATGTACACATTGACATACATGTGCATGCATACATACACATGCATATACTATGGAAGCATGGAAAGCAGATATGAAAATATGTTTTATATTATTTATGCATGTGATGGTGGCATGCTGATAGAATCATTAGAGCAATGGAAAAAACATTTTATGGCATTTGCTCTGCTTTTATATATATATATATATATATATATATATATATATATATATATCTTACGTCATTTACTTATCCCAATCATCAGGCTGCAGTCATGCTGGGTCACCACCTTGAAGTGTTTAATTGAAAAAGTTGACCCTTGTACATATCTTTTCTTAAGCCTGGCACGAATTCTATTGGTCACTTTTCACCGAACTAAGTTAAAGGGATATAAACAAACCAACTGGTTTTGGTTTGTTTATGTCTTGTGGGAGACAAACACAAAGCGAGAGACACACATACACACACAGTCAGTTACTTGTATGTATATGCATACATATATGTGCATTTATGTTTATATGTACCTGTATATATATATGTATATGTGTGTGTTTGTATGTGTATGCTAAGATATGTCATCTATATATGTGTGTGAAAATACATCTTTATATCTGTGTGTATATATAAACAAACAGTAATGGCTTAACTGAATTGATATCCACATACTTCAATTTTTATCTTTCACACTGGTTTCCCTCTACTTACGTATCCATGACACCAACCATGCCTTTTAACTTTTCTCCTCTTTTCCCTTCAGTCCTGGTCTGTCTGTCCCCATCTCTTCATCACTATAGTCATGAAATCCCTTTAAACTATCATCTCCCATAATAAGTCCCCTGACCTGTACTGCACTATCATTCCTTCCTCTGATCCATTTCATGCATCCTTCTCTGTCTAGCTTAACTAGTGGTCATCCTTAATTACGTCATTTTGGCAGGTGAGGTCAACAAAGAGCATTAGGGTTTGCTATGGCAATGCCTAAGTATGTCATTCTGTTCATTGGCTACATCAAGGTTCAAATCACCTCCCAGTTTGTTGTGTATAATTGTCATCATTACCATCATTTAACATCCCCTTTCCTATGTTTGCATGGGCCAGATGAATTTCTGTGGCTGAATGCCATTTGTGCTGCCAACATTCTCCCATCCCCATGTAAGGTAATATTTCCTTTATAGTTAGTTGTGGCTTTTAAAGAAGGCAGGAAATGAACAACCCTGCTTGTATGATGGTGATGCTCATTTACACCCATCCCACGATTTCTAGGCAAGAGTACACACAAACACACACACACACACACACATGACAGGTATTTTCCCATCTATCAAAACCATCCACAAGCCCTTGCTCAGTCTGTAGCTACAGTAGAAGACACTTACCAAAAGTGCCTTTGCTGTGGAACTCACACCAAGACCAGATGGTTGGGAAGTAAACTTCTCAACTGCACAGCCATGCCTGCCCCTGTAGCTACACTTGTGCCTGTGTATATATACACACATATTTGTGTGTGTGTGTGTGTGTGTGCATTCAATTTCGTATTTCCATTATCTTCACGTGTTTGCTGGCTTGTAGCCAGTGGGTTTGCTAATGGTAACAGTGGTTTGCAGTCCACTTCAAAATCATGTCCAAGTTCGTTGCTCTTGACATGATTTGACATGTTTCATGGTCTTTGTAAGCAAAATGCTCACTCATATGATGTCATTTGTTTTCAGCTCTCCAGTGGATTGGTAGATTTATTAGCTTGCTTGGAAACAAGTAGGGGTTGGTGACTGGAAGAGCTTCCTACTCTCATCTGCTATGCAAGCATGGGAAAGTAAACTTTGAAGAATGACGGTGCTGATGATGATGTGTGTGTATATCCATGTGTATGCATGTATATATATTTGTGTGTGTGTATGTGTATATGCATCCATGCACATAGATATCAACATGCAAGCAGACTTGCACTTGACTGCCAACATACACACACGTGTTTTTACATACCAAAACACACACAGCCATATGTATACTGACACATACATATTTACGTACACACGCGCACACACACACACACACACACACACACACACACAAATATATATAAAATCTATAAAATATATACATGTGGTGACATTAAAACGAAATGGAGCAACAGAAAGCAATACAAAATAAGAGAAATAGAAAACCAAATCTGTCAGGTCCCAATTCTTTTCATAATTTCTTAATGTCCATTTGTCACAGTTCTTCTCCTTATTAATATCATTAGTAGTAATCTGAGACATTCTGGAATTCCATTCCCTTAATTTGTGAACGCCAGACGAATATTCAACCGAAGAAATTGATTGGCACATGACTACTGGTTAAATGGCAAGATTTCTTGTTGGCATTTAATGGTATTAGAAAGAACTAGCTAGCAGGATACCTCATGAATGTGTGAGTGTAAATATGTTATATGTATGTGCGTTTATATATATGTATATATATGTATGTATGGATGTGTACATCTGTGTATTTATTCATATATATGCATGTGTGTGTGTGTGTGTATATATATATATATATATATATATATATATGTATATATATATATATATATATATATATATTCTAATCACCCAGAATTCATTGCTCTTTTAAAAAAAAATTACGATTTATGCATTGTTGTCTCTCAAATATTTAAAATCTACAATTAAGAGCCCTCTCTACTCGCTGGCGGTACCTACCCACCACTACCCATTTTCCTTTATTCAAAATTCTTATCGCTCCTTAAAATTATGGCTTTTAAGTGTTGATTTCTCAGCCCAAGAATTACAGCGTGATGTGCTGCTTGACTGGTCCCCCCTCTCTCTCTCTCTCTCTCTCTTTATATATATATATGATGATGATGATGATGATCTTTTCTCCCGCCATGCCTCTGTCTACCCCTCCATCCTCTCTCTCCCCTTCGTAGTTTTTCCTTTAAGGTCTTCAGGTTCTGGCTATATATAAATGAGAAACCCATTCTAAATTATCTCGCTGACGTACTACGACGAAATACCCAAGATGCAGATAAGATAGAGATTTTTATTTATTTACGGCCTCAAACATCTCAATACCTTGCGCTTTAGTCTTGTCCCTTATTATTTATCTTGTGTTTCTCTCCATGAAATTCAATTGAATTCAGTTGTTGTCTTAAATTCATGCTTATTCATTTTCTAAGCTTCCTAAATTCATGCTACGTTATATTCTAATCACCCAGAATTCATTGCTCTTTTAAAAAAAAATTACGATTTATGCATTGTTGTCTCTCAAATATTTAAAATCTACAATTAAGAGCCCTATCTACTCGCTGGCGGTAACCCGCCCTCCCACCCCCTCCACCGGAAGTTCATTCGTCTGTCATCCCACCCCCTCCACCGGAAGTTCATTCGTCTGTCATCCCACCCCCTCCACCGGAAGTTCATTCCTCTGTCATCCCACCCCCTCCACCGGAAGTTCATTCCTCTGTCATCCCACCCCCTCCACCGGAAGTTCATTCCTCTGTCATCCCACCCCCTCCACCGGAAGTTCATTCCTCTGCCATCCCACCCCCTCCACCGGAAGTTCATTCCTCTGTCATCCCACCCCCTCCACCGGAAGTTCATTCCTCTGTCATCCCACCCCTCCACCGGAAGTTCATTCCTCTGTCATCCCACCCCCTCCACCGGAAGTTCATTCCTCTGTCATCCCGCCCCCTCCACCGGAAGTTCATCCCTCTGTCATCCTGTCAACCTCGGCTGTCTCCCGGAACCCATCTAGTGGCCTTGGCCATCCTCTCCCCTACCTTTGGGTAGCGCATTAAGGTTGAGAAATGTTTGCAGGTTGTAGGTAATGTTTTGCTTATGAATTCTTCCAATTGCAAGTTTTCTTTTCAGGTACACGACACTGCTTTTCCCCTTCCCAGGCTACAGGCCCACACCCCCAACACCCATACTGTTAGGATTGGCACTCTCAACGTCGGCACGCTGAAAGGTAGATCTGGTGAAATTGTTGAGATGCTTGAACGGAGATGCGTAGATATGTGCTGCATCCAGGAAGTAAGATGGAGAGGAGGTTCTGCAAGGTTCCTCACAGGCAAAGAACACAGGTACAAGATTTTCTGGGCAGGGAACACTGACGGGGTCGGGGGCGTAGGAATACTTCTAGCGGAGAAATGGGTGGATAAGGTAATCGAGGTCGTTAGAGTAAGTGACAGAGTACTTAAGATCAGACTAGTGCTTCATCATAGATTAGCTACTGTCATCTCAGCCTATGCACCTCAACCTGGGCTACCAGATGGTCTGAAAGACCAATTCTATGACACCCTCTTGCAAACTACCTCGTCGACGAGTGACAGGGACCTTCTCTTTGTGGCTGGAGACTTCAACGGTCATGTCGGACGTCGTGCTGGGGGCTTCCATGGCATACATGGAGGCTATGGCTTCGGTTCCCGCAACGAGGAGGGAACCAGACTGCTGGAGTTCTGTGATGCAACCAATCTTATGGTCTGCAATACCAACTTCAGGAAACCTGCCAGTCACCTAGTCACCTACCGCTCCGGCAGACACTCTAGCCAAATCGACTACATCCTCGCCAGAAATAGGGAAAGAGGGCGGCTTATAAATGCCAAAACCTACCCTGGCGAAGAATGTACCCCACAACATAGATTAGTAGTTAGCGACTTTGGGATCAAGGCAAAATGGGTGCCCAGAATTAGACAGGCTTGGAGAAGAAGGGTGTGGAAGCTTAAAGACCCTGCAAACGGACAGAGACTTAGAGACAAGTTACTTGAAGCATTTAACGAAATAGAAGGGGATATAGCATCATACAACGTGGAAGACAATTGGAGATTTCTGCGGGACAACCTGTTGAAAGCCACCGACCAGATTTGTGGGTGGTGTAAGGTCCCCTCCCAACCCAGAGTAACGTGGTGGTGGAACAAGGAGGTAGACAGGGCTATTAGACAAAAGAAACAAGCTTGGAAGGACTGGAAGAACGGTGGTAGCAGGGAATTGTACCAATGTGCCAGAAGGGAGGCTAGGCGACAGGTTTATTTAGCCAGAGGGGAAGCAGATAAGGAAAGATTTGCCAATGTTCTGCGCCGTGAGGACCAAAGACTCGAGGTAT
This sequence comes from Octopus bimaculoides, assembly GCF_046866305.1. Lineage (NCBI taxonomy): Eukaryota > Metazoa > Mollusca > Cephalopoda > Octopoda > Octopodidae > Octopus > Octopus bimaculoides. The sequence goes on from NC_142951.1 coordinate 8,749,962, forward strand.
TTCGGGTTGCAAGACAGTGTAGGAGAGAGAATAGTGATGTTGTAGGAGAGAAATGTGTTCGCATGGATGATGGTACGCTTGCATTAAATGAGGATGCAAAGAAAGAGGTCTGGAGATGCCACTACGATAGATTGCTTAATAAAGAGAATGAATGGGAGAAAGAGAGCCTGCCTAATGTCGACCCAATAGAGGGACCAGCTATCCGAGTTGATAGTACCAGGGTAGATAAAGCAATTAAGAGTATGAAGACCGGGAAAGCCCCCGGCCCATCAGGAATCACTGCAGAGATGCTCAAAATATCTGGTAGTGTTGGCTATAGCCTAGTCACCCGTATTACGAACCAGGTGATACACGAAGGAGTCATACCCTATGACTGGTGTAGCAGCATCATAGTCAACTGCTACAAAGGTAAAGGGGACGCTTTAGATACAAATAATTACAGAGGCATCAAGCTGTTAGATCAGGTTATGAAAGTTACAGAGAGGGTCATAGCCCAACTAATTAGGGAGCGAATCAATTTAGATGAGATGCAGTTTGGGTTCGTCCCAGGTAAAAGCACTACTGATGCCTTATTTCTAGTGAGACAGTTGCAAGAGAAATACCTAGCCAAGGATAAACCTCTGTACCTGGCTTTCGTTGACATGGAGAAAGCCTTTGACAGGGTCCCCCGATCCCTTATCTGGTGGTCAATGAGGAAACTTGGGATAGAAGAATGGCTAGTGAGAGCTGTGCGAGCCATGTACAGAGATGCGGCCAGTAAGGTGAGGGTTGGAAATGAGTACAGCAATGAATTCCGGGTAGAGGTAGGGGTCCACCAAGGTTCCGTCCTCAGCCCCCTATTATTTACCATAGTCCTCCAGGCAATCACAGAGGAGTTCAAGACAGGTTGCCCCTGGGAGCTCCTCTATGCTGATGACCTTGCCCTAATTGCGGAGTCACTATCAGAACTAGAGGAGAAGTTTCAGGTGTGGAAGCAAGGTCTAGAATTGAAGGGCCTTAGAGTCAACCTAGCTAAAACCAAAATCCTAATAAGTAGGAAGGTAGATAAAACACAAACCCCTTCAGGTAGATGGCCCTGCTCAGTATGTAGAAAAGGAGTAGGTAGTAACTCTATAAGATGTACCCGGTGCAAGCTATGGACACATAAGAGGTGCAGCAACATCAAAGGCAGGTTAACTAGCAAGTTAGTTTTTGTTTGTGGCAGATGTTCAGGTGCAATAAAGACTGCAAACAAACAGGAAACAACTTCTATCTCATTCCAGGGTGAAAAACTAGAGGTAGTCGATAGCTTCCGCTATCTGGGCGACCAAGTTAGTAGTGGGGGTGGGTGCGCTGAAAGTGTAGCTGCTAGAATAAGAATAGCCTGGGCAAAGTTTAGAGAGCTCTTACCCCTGCTGGCGACAAAGGGACTCTCACTCAGAGTAAAAGGCAGACTGTATGACGCATGCGTACGAACAACCATGCTACATGGCAGTGAAACATGGGCTGTAACTGCTGAGGACATACGTAAGCTCGCAAGGAATGAAGCCAGTATGCTCCGTTGGATGTGTAATGTCAATGTGAATACCCGTCAGAGTGTAAGTATCTTGAGAGAAAAGCTGAACATTAGAAGCATCAGTTGTGGCGTGCAAGAGAGACGATTGCGCTGGTATGGACATGTGGTGAGAATGGAGGAGGATAGCTGCGTGAAAAAGTGCCACACCCTAACAGTTGAGGGAACCCGTGGAAGAGGTAGGCCCAGGAAGACCTGGGCTGAGGTGGTGAGGCAAGACCTTCGTACATTGGGCCTCACCGAGGCGATGACTACGGACCGAGACCTTTGGAAATGGGCTGTGCGTGAGAAGACCCGGCAAGCCAAGTAAGATCGTTGCCAGTGCCCCTGGACTGGTTCTTGTGCGGGTGGCACATGAGATGCACCATTTTGAGCGTGGCCGTTGCCAGTACCGCCTGACTGGCTCCTGTAGGATTTTCAAGCGAGATCGTTGCCAGTGCCCCTGGACTGGCTTGTGCGGGTGGCACATAAAAGACACCATTTCGAGCGTGGCCGTTTTCGTGCGGGTGACACGTAAAAGCACCCACTACACTCTCTGAGTGGTTGGCGTTAGGAAGGGCATCCAGCTGTAGAAACTCTGCCAAATCAGACTGGAGCCTGGTGTTGCCATCCGGTTTCACCAGTCCTCAGTCAAATCGTCCAACCCATGCTAGCATGGAAAGCGGACGTTAAACGATGATGATGATGATGATGATATATATATATATATGTTTATTCATATGTATATGTATACACACATATATAAAGAACCATATATATCTATATATATATATATACATTTCGTGACAGTCTTCATCTATGCAAATTCCCTTGGGCGTGGTATAAAATACAATAATGATATTAAGATTGTGATGATAATAATATTAATCATATTTATAATAATGTTCTGTAATTCCATTTATATATAGATTACACTCTATGAATATAAAATGACACAAATAGTTGACTGGTATTTATTTTATTGAACCCCAGAATGGGAAATTGATTTCAACAAAATTTATTTTAATTTAGCACCAGTTTAGTAGGAGATATGGAAGGAATTTCTACCATGTTTCGTGGTCTGCTATCACAACAGCTCCTTTATAGGATCCAGTTAGCTCAAGACATCATCAGGAGGAACCACGTTCGGTTTTGGCCCCTACTCCTCTACCGTTGAGCTTTCTGAATCTTCTCCTCAGTCGTGGAGGTTGATGGGCATTCTGCTCCCTCTTCTAAGTTACACTTGTCTGGCCACTTCTAAACTCCATGATCCACTCATATACACTTCTACATGATAGTGCACTGTCCCCGTATTGTGCTAAAAGTCTCTGATGATTTTCAGCATCTGACACACCTTTCGACCAGAGAAATCGGACCACTACCCTTTGTTCTTCTTCGGTGCACGTTGCTAGTGGAGTGGCCATGCTTACACTATAAACCCAGAAAGAAAAATGGCACAATCCGGCTCAAACTTCAGTCATGTGGCCACAATATTAACAACTGTATGCATGCATATGCAGAAGGCAGTGTGACAATAATAAAGATGTGTTATGGTGAGTGCGGATAATTTTTGACTTCCTGTCATGTATGTATGTGTGTGTGTGTGAGAAGGTATATATATATATATATATATATATATATATATATATATATATATATATATATAGAGAGAGAGAGAGAGAGAGAGAGAGAGAGAGAGAGAGAGAGAGAGAGAGAGAAGATAGGATAATATGGTTTGAAATTATTTACTTACAACAACTTTACATGTGTTTCAGAGACAATTATAAATGGACTACGCCCATAGAAAACCAGAAGTACAAAATTGATACAATCCCATCACACACACTCACACACATACACACACACTTTCTTCTCAACTACCTTTTCTCATTCATTCTCCTTTTTCGCTTTCCTTGTTTATCTTCCTCATAATGAAGGTTTAGCATCTGAAACATCAAGACTCGTTCACTTCTTTTTAAGTGTTAAGCTCATATAATATTTACTGCATTTCTTAAAGCTTGTCTTTCAGTGCTCACTGCCATTGTATCTATCTATCTATCTATTTATCTATCTATCTATCTATCTATCTATCTATCTATCTATCTGTCTGTCTGTCTGTCTATGTATGTATGTATAATGTTGAAATGCCTGTTAAGTACAGTATTTTGAAATCCTTAATCCTTATGCAAGCATGAAGATATTACAGTGTCCAATAACTATATAGCGTAAATTACATTTTTCATCTTAGTGGAACTGTGAGATAGCATTTTAGAGGATGCAAAAGAGAGGGAAAATATACACTTTATCAAAATTGTTTTTCGGAATAAAGCTATTAACCATGTCTTTAAAATCCTCCGCAAGAACTCTGTTATTCTTCATATATAGAATAAACATTTAAGAGATTATATCACCAAGAACTGCGTTCTCATTCCATTTGCAATGACAATACTTGTGCGAATCTGTATTCAGTTTCTTTTTATCAATCACGACAAAATCTCAGAAGCACCTAAATCCACAGGCAGACTTGTGGATTGCAGGCCAAAAGAAAGTCCCATGTTTTTTTTAATGTCATAACTGTGAAGTAGGATTAAAGAAGTTATTGGACTATATTTTTCTTGATTGTGATTGATTTTCTCTCTCTTTCATTCTCTCTCCATCTATTTGTCTGTCTCTCCCCAACCCCCTCTCTCCATATTTTTAAAAGTCCTTGTGAAAATTACTTGATACAGTTTTACTAAGTATAAAAAAAGATTTTTAAAAAAGTTAAAAAAAAAAAAAAAAAAATTCTTTACCAGAACATCACTAACCTTTGTGTATACACACAAAAACATACATACACACATATATATACGAGTCTATATGTATATAAAATTTGAGGGTATAATTATAATCCAGACTGGCACCCCTTGTTAGCACTTCATGTATAAACCTGGTTTGTGTAGCATTCAGTTAACCTTTTGTATTCAGTTAACCCTTTGTCAAATGCAATACTTGTTTATTCACATTGTTTGAATTAATCATGCATTACCTCATAGCTTTGTTATTTTGATGACATGATTGCTTATTTGTAGAATGACATTGTAGGGTAGGTGTGAGAGATCGGACCTGGCCAATTTGAACATAAAACAGGTAGAATATTCTGGCCAGATATAGTTAGTTTGAATACTAAAGGGTTAAACTGCAATAGATTGGAAAAGGAACACTTTGAAAATCCAAAGTATTGTTCAATATGCGTAAAATATGCTTCACTGATTGTATAACAATAATTAAAACGAGGAAATGAGAAATTTAAATTGATGCCAGGATTTCTAGTTGCTCAGTTTACATTTACATTTTTGTTTACTCGAATGGAAGTTTATTTTCTTTTCATTTGAATCTGTTCCCACATAGTGCTGTATGTATTTCAGTTTGAGAAAAATGAAATGTATTAGTTATTAATTAAGTTAACTTTTACATCTTTTAATGTCTATTGATTCAATTGGAGATCTGGATTTGTGGTTAAAAAGTTCCATTCCCAGTCATGTGTTTCAGGTTCAGTTCCACTGCATGGCACTGTTTAGTACTGTTGGTTTGGGCTGACCAAAGCTTTGTGAGTGTATTTGATAGATGGAGACTAAAGGAACCCTGCATATGTTTGTGTGTACGAGTGTTTGTCTCGACAACTCATGATAGTTGTAAATGGGTGTTACTGTCATATGAACAGTGCCAGTCATATTCAATATTCAGTGAGAACATGTCTAGATGTGGGGAAGTATTGCCTTGCTTGGAAACAGGTGAGTGTTGGTGACAGGAATAGCATCCAGCCATACAAAATTTTACTCTGTCTGAATAAGTGCAAGCATGAAAAAGTGGACGAAACAATAATGATGATGATGTAAAAAAAATTAATCAAATATGTCCTAAGGATATTGGGTATTGAAAAGATTGGTCAAGCTGACTTTACGACCAGATGACCATCTAGTTCTGACCCTCCAGTGTTTTATTATTATTATCTTTTTTGTTCCAGAGACAGTACATTTAGGATCACATTATCTAATGTAGAGTAGTATAGTTTGCATGAAGCATTGTCTGATATAGAAAAATGCTTTTTTTTTATGACCAAGACAATGAAGTCGATGATTTATATCTTTTACCCTGTGTTTTAATATTTTGGGGTTTGAATTCCTTCTTCATGAAATCTTCAGAGATGTGTGTTGTGAGCAGACCTCAAGGTTTCCTAAAGAGATTCTGACCTAAAAATAGTGAAATGCAATGTAAAGAGTACAAACAGTACCGTCGACTTGTATTATTTCTTACAACTTGTATTGTCTTAGCTTTAAAAGAAAGTTTAAAAAACAATTATTTAATGTATTTGTTTGTTTTGTTTTAAAATAGCAAGGTCATAAATCGCAAGTGATTTTTTTTGTTTTATTTTTAG
>NC_142951.1:8758409-8788409 GCF_046866305.1 Octopus bimaculoides
CCTTAATTCTATAAAGAATATATATATATATATATATATATATATATATATATATATATATATATATATATACATATATATATACATATATATATATACGTATATATATATATATACATATATATATATATATATATATATATATATATATATATATATACATCTATATATATATCATAATCATCATCATCACCCTTTTAACGTCTGTTTTTCATGGTGGCATGGGTTCGACGTTTTGACCAGAGCTCGCAAGCCAAAGAGCTGCCCCAGAGTCCAGTTTGATTTAGCTTCCTTTCTACATCTGGGTGCCCTTCCTGACGTCAACCATTTTACAGAATGTGCTGGTGCCTCTCACGTAGCCCTGGCATGGGTGCTTTTACAGGATGCTGGCACCAGGCTTTTGCAGACCAATCCTCTTCATCAGGGGGAGTGGCATTAACACTTCTGCTGTGGAGTATAGATCTTCTTGAGTATGACAAGGTGCCAGATATCTTGGTCCTTTGTCATCTCCTCTGTAAGGTTCAGTGTCTTGAGACCGTCCTTTAGTATATCATCATCGTTTAACGTCCGCTTTCCATGCTAGCATGGGTTGGACGATTTGAATGATCCAGATGGCTACACCAGGCTCCAGTCTGATTTGGCAGAGTTTCTACAGCTGGATGCCCTTCCTAACGCCAACCACTCCGAGATTGTAGTGGGTTCTTTTACGTGCGACCGGCACGAAGGCCAGTCCAGCAGTACTGGCAACATATATATATGTGTATGTGTGTGTGTGTGTGTGTATGAGTGTGTCACTGTATTTGTCCCTCTTCACCAAATGACAACACGTGTTTTTCTTTTTTTTATGTCCTTTTAACTTAACAGTTCAGCAAAATAGTATCAGTATCCAAATTTATAAAAGCCAAAAATAGTAGTGCCAGTTTGTCTGACTAAACTCTTTGAGGCACTACCCCAGTGTGGCCACAGTCCAATTACTGAAGCAACCAAAAGAAAAGATAAAAGGAATATTTATTTCTGTCTTTTTTTTTTCCTTTATTTATTTATTTTTTTGTTTTTTGACATGTCATTTTTCAACCAATGTTTATTTGCTCTTTGAACTGTTTGCACTCTTCATTTAAATGAAGAGGTTTGGCTGGTTGATTCTTCTTTGGATTGTAATGAAATTATGGGGCAGGGTAGTAGGTGAGGTTTCTCTTTTTTTCTTTTTCTTGTTTTTCTTTTAGTTTTTTTAGTTTTCTTTCTGCCTGTTTTATTTTTATAAGTTAGTTGTAATTTTCAAATAACAGATGTCTTGATTGGAAAGTGGAGATACTTGGCAACAACTTCAAACCAGTTTAAAAGATGTATGTGTGAGAATGTGTGTGTGTATATGTGAGAATGTGTGTGTGTATGTGTGTTTCTATGAATATATATGAGAGCATGTATTTAAGTATGTATGTATACATAAATATCTGTCTATCTACCTACCTACCTACCTACCTGCCTACCTATCTATCTATGGAGGCACAGGTGTGACTGTGTGGTAAGAAGTTTGCTTCCCTACCACATGGTTTCAGGTTCAGTTCTTCTGTATGGCAAGTGTCTTCTACTGTAGCCTTAAGACGACCAAAGACTTGTGAGTATTTGAACACTGCTTCTTTAAAGCAGCGTTTAAATGCTCTAATTGCTGACAGTAGATTTGAGCATTGATTGTTGCATTAGATGGTAGCAACTCAAAGTGGATGATTCCTTTGCAATCCCACCAAACAGAGAGAAGAACCTTCTTTGCATGGAGTTCCCTTTTCAGTTGTGATTGGGCCTTTTCCCCTTCACCAATCCGATGTCTACAATGCTTAACATTTTGATGAAAGACCCATTTTGCATCACCGGTCACCAGTCTGTCTAAAAGGAGTGAGCTGAGTCCATGAGAACAAAGGGAAGAGAAGGTGTTCACCTGGGATTTGTGGTTGGTTTCAGATAAATCATGAAGTTACCATTTTCTGAGTTTGGGGGACCTTTCCAAGCTGTTGAAGATGGCAGTGAACAATTGTATGACTTGAACAAAGCTTGTTTGCCAATTCTTTGACTGGAACTGCAAGATCTTTTTCAAGTTCTATCAAAAGGCACTTGACATCAAACTTAATTGGATGTCTTGTTTGGGCCTCATCTTCAAGGCTGAAATCTCCACTTCTGAATTTTACCCACCATTTTCTGCAAGTTCTTACATTCAGGCACTCTTCTCCATAAGTTGAGTGGATATTTTAAGTCACTTAAGCTGCAGAGTTTCCCTTTTTAAACCATGAAGTGTTATATGCCTCAAATGCACCTTAGACACTTCCATGTTTGAAGAGCTATAGTTCGTGAAATTTCAATTAGATTATTCTGCAAAGTGAAATTTAATTAGTTTACATATCCAAATACATATAAATATTACTTGATACCATTAGACATTCTAAAATACTGTTAAAGCATTCACAAATTGAAAATATAGAAGTCTGGACATCACTATGGGATGATCTAATATATCTATCTATCTATCTATCTATCTATGTATCTATCTATCTATCTATCTATCTATCTATCTATGTATCTATCTATCTATCTATCTATCTATCTATCTATCTATCTATCTATCTATCCATCCATCCATCCATCATCATCATCATCATCGTTGTTTAACGTCTGCTTTCCATGCAAAATGAGCTGGATTGTTTGACTGAGAACTGGCAGGCCAAGAGGCTGTACCAGGCACCAATCTGATTTGGCAAAGTTTTTACAGCTGGTCACCCTTCCTAATGCTAACAACTCCAAGAGTGTAGTGAGTGCTTTTTATGTGCCACTGGGCATGGGTGCTAGTCAGGTAGCACTGGCATCGGCCATGACAACGATCTCACTTAGCTTGCTGGGTCTTCTCAAACGTGGCATATCTCCAAAGGTCTATATATATACATACACACATGCATGCGTGCACACACACACACAATTATATTGATATATATATATATATATATATATATATACGTACACATATTTATTTATACTCCCATGTATTTTTATAAAAATAAATGTGAATGTGTATATGTGTGTGTGTATACATACATACATATATATATATTTATACATGCATACACACACATTAATATAGAAACACGTGTGTGTGTGTATATACATATATATAATAATATATACACATTAAATCTTGAGTTTAATGGACCTTGTTCAACAGATTTCTGATTTAATGGACTGAATAAAGACAGTAATGCAATACTGTCCTACCAATGTGGTCACGCCAAATACACTTTTCCTATGACACTGTCAAAAAGGGAAATTCTTTATTAGAATTTGATATATTTTATATTGCCTGCAAGTATGTATGGTGTAGACAGAGTTTTTATTTTGCATGATAAATAGTAAGAAATGATTCTATGGTTGCCTCCAATAACAGACTTTTTTATACTTGTGCACATGCACATGTGGGCTTGTCCCTTCATCACACTTTAAACTATTTAGCACTCAGCTTTCTCTTTCAAGTGCAATGCTTATTTGTTCATATTGTTTTGAATTTAATCATGCCTTTATCTCTTAGCTTTGACATTTTGACGATGGGATTGTTTATGTTTAGAATGGCTTTGAAAGGTAAGGTATAAGAAGAGTGCCTGAATGTAAAAATATTTTGGCTGGGTATGGGTCAGTTTAAATGCTAAAGGATTGATTCAGTGGTTCACAACCATTTTCTGCTTTTGGAATCCTTTGACTCTTATTTTACTCCACTGGACCTCCATTACCAGTCAGTTTATATGATAGAAATCTTACTGTATTTTTTAAGCATGGCTATGTGGTATGAAGCTTGCTTCCTAACTACATGGCCCTGGGTTCAGGCCCACTGCATGGCACCTTGGGCAAGTGTCTTCTATTATGACCTCAGGTGACCAAAGCCTTGTGAAAGGATTTGGTTGATTGAAACTGAAAGAAGCCTGGTATACACACACACACATACACGCATGCACACACAATGTGTAAATAGATATGTATATGAGTGTGTATATATAGACACCTGCATGAGTGAATGCAAAACACACATACACAGTCATTGTCATTAAAATTAGTAATGAAAAGTATTACTTAAACAACATGCAGTTTTGTGAGCAAAGTAATTAGAATGACTTTGCTCGTGTGAAGTTTGAGACACAATATTACCACAAGAACCAGAAGAGAAAACAAAAACATGAACTTGAAGCAGCTGTTTTTGTACCTGCCACTCACAAAGGCTTTTTTTTTTTAAATAAAGGAAGACAAAGAAAAATGTTTTCTTCAAACTTTTGTTTCATATTTCAAAAGAAAAGCAGACTTTGATTACCAGTTGATGATCGGAAATGAGTTACGCTGAGTCCTGGAAATTGGAACCTTTCGGTTATGACATATTAATGAACACTCTATACTCTTATTGATCCCCGTAGTTTATTATTGCTTCTAGTGAATCAAGATATATTCCTATATTCTGCTATTCTTCTACTTGTTTCAGTCATTTGGCTGTGGCCATGCTGGAGCACCATCCCAGTGGGTTTCAGAGTGTTAAGAAATTCACCAGGGTATTGAACAGCCTGATCTTGATTGAGTGTTACGTGAATTGAAGGAAAGTCATCTCTGATGTATCTGTTGACTTTTGAAGTTCATGATTGAGTTTATCAACCATTTCATTAGTTGGAACCAGTATAGCTCTTTGACATAGCCAGTTTACATCAGTGTAATTGACAATTGCGCATACACTCACACACACATACATACATTGTCACATACACTCACATACATATACTAAGACAGACACACACAGACATACATTTACATAATGAATGTGCAAACATACACATACACTCACACATGCATACATACAGTGTCACACACACTGACACATACATACATTCTCACATACACTCACATACATATACTAAGACAGACACACACAGACATACATTTACGTAATGAATGTGCAAACATACACATACACTCACAGACGCATACTCATATACAAAATGTGTCATGGTGGTATATAAAATGTCCTTTACTATGTGGTACACAACGAATCTGCAAACACACTCACACATACTCATATACAAAATATGCCATGGAAGTGGTGATATAAAATGTCCTTTGCTATCTCATATGTAACGAATGTGCAACCACACACACACTGACAGACATATACACACTCATATACAGAATGTGTTGTGGTGGTGGTGGTATAAAATGCCCTTTACTATGTCATATGTGATGAATGCACAAACACACACACACACACTGACATACACATATACAAAATGTGTTATCTTTGTGGTATAAAATGTCCTTTACTATGTCATATTTAATGAACGTGCAAACACAGGCACACTGACACACACATACACACTCATATACAAAATGTGTCATTGTGGTCATTGTATAAAATGTCTTTTACTATGTCATACATAACAAATGTGCAAACACACACAGACACAGACATCTCCAAAATGTGACGTCATTGTTGTGGTGGTGGTATAAAATGTCCTGTACAATAGTTGACTAATGAAAGATGAATTTCGAGAAAATGCTATATTGTTTTAATCCAAATGAAAATAAAAATTACATATTGACGCTTATGGGGTTTAATAGTATTACCTTGTAAAATTTGATTTGATTTGGTGAAACCATTTGAGAATGCATAAAGAACAGACAGACAGACAAAGAATTTTATATGTATAGATGATGAGGATATATGTATGTGTGTATACGATGATGGTGATATATATATATGTTTGTATGTATATATATATATATATATATATATATATATATATGTATATATATGTATGTATATATATATACACACACACACACACACACGCACATACAAATATTGAACAGTGAGAAAGAGTGCTCAACATTGCTTTGGCATTGGTAGATAAAGACTCTTTACTTGTGTATTAAGGATACCGTTGGTTTTATGTTAAGAAAATATCTTAACAATTTGGAGAAATTGTTCATCTCCAAACACACACACACACACAGAGGCTTCTTTCATTTTCCATTTACCAAATTCACTTTATAGATGACACTTAGCCAAGGTGTAACACATTGAGACAGAGTTCAAGACCACAAGGTTGGAAAGGGAGCTTCTCAATTATATATCTATTGATTTTATTGGAACAAGTTAGTTGGGTGTGTCAGAAGCTTTCTTTTTTTGTCTGGCAGATACAATAGAGACAACAGTCACATCTTCAGTTATCTCTGAATTTTTTTTTGCTATTACTGTTTGCATGTTGTTATTACAGCTGGTTGCTTTCCCTTTTGCTAGTCTTATGGATATATATTAATTGAAAGAAAACATTATCTATCTGTGTGTTTTCGTTTGTGTATGTGTGTGCATATATGTAGAAAGATAGAGCTGAATAGATGAATCTCCTTTTATTCTTTCAGATTTTCAACTATGGCCATGCTAGTGCATTGCTTATAGTGATATTATTTTATCATATTGATCTCAATACTTTATCTTATATTACATATATCATCATCAACATCAACATCACTTTGCATCCTCTTTTGATGATGATATATGCTAATAGGTCATCATGGCCCAATTCAATACACACACATACAAGTTCGTGTGTATATATATATATATATATATAATTGAAATTTATAGAAAAACAAAAGACGAAGACAGGTGTATGAACAACAAGCAGGTGTATTAGTTTGAAGCTTGGGAAAGTGAGAAAGTCTTTTATGTTTCAAGCCTATCTCTTCAACAAAAAGGATAAGAGAAAATAAACCGAGAGAGAGAATGAAAAATGTTGTGGACTGAGCGATTAAGCATATATAAGCACAGGTGTGGCAGTGTAGTAAGAAGCTTGCTTCCTAACAACATGGTTCTGGGTTCAATCCCACTGTGTGGCACCTTGAGCAAGTGTCTTCTACATAAAAGACTGAAACGAATAGAAGATATATATTTATCATCATCATCATCATCCTCATCGTTTAACGTCTGCCTTCCATTCTGTCATGGATGGGACAGTTTGATAGGAGACAACCAGGCAGAAGCCTGGACCAGGCTGTGTGTTGTGTTCTTGAGCAAGACACTTTATTTCACATCGCTCCAATTCACTCAGCTGGTGCCATGCTGTATTGACCTTTGCCTTTCTCTTGTATAACATTGGTGGCATGGAGAGGGGAGGCTGTTATGCATGGGTGACTGCTGGTCTTCACACAAACACACACACACACGCACACTATATATATAAGTGTGCCTGTGTAGTACCTCAAGCAAGTTTGCCCAATGTGTTGTGAGTAGATTTGGTAGACGGAAACTGAAAGAAGCATGTGTGTCTGTTACTTTGTTTTAAAATTGCATGATAGTTGTAAATGAGTGTCACCGTCATACAAGCAGTGTCATTCATTTTTGAAATTCTTCACAAACCCATCTGGTCATGGGGAAACATTTTCTTACTTGGAAACAGGTGAGATTTGAAAACAGGAAGAGCATCTGCCCATAGAAAATTTGTCTCAGTAAACTCCATCCAGTCTATGCAAGCTTTGGAAAGTGGATTTTAAAACGATGTTAATGATAAATTACCTTTCTGGTCATAAGATATTTATGTAGATCTTCTGTGGTTTGTGACTGATAATTAATGTGAAGGAATTGAAGTTGCTGATTTCCGTAAGGGAAAATAACTATTGCAATGTGTAATATGTTTCACCACAAATATTTCCAACACTTTAAGGTGATATAACTTATTTGGATTGTATATTGGATAAATTGAAAAAGAAAGAAACCATTCTTCAATATGTCAGCCGTGAATTTGTTTTGTGTCGGCATGCTGTAAATATTCCTTTCCCAATATTTAAAATAGAGTATGATACTGTTAACATATCATCTTTCTCTTCAGTGCTTAGCTGTATCTCCTATTTCTATTCAAAAGTTAAATTTTTCAATTATGCTCATTTTTGTTTTTAAGCAATATTTTCTTGACATTTGTACATACATGAATCTCATTGCTAAGATAAGTGAAGTGGTGAACAACATTGGCATTTTCATCTGCAACAGAGATAGACCAGTTGGAGTCCTCCTAGGAACCAATGAAGGACTGGATCTTTGTCTGAATCTAAGAGATTCTAAGACCAAATGTTAACATTTCCTCACTCAGTCAAAAGTGAGTGCTCCTTAAGACATCCAGAGATTCAGCAAGAATAACTGTGTCATCAGCAAGAATAACTGTGTCGTCAGCAAGAATAACTGTGTCGTCAGCAAGAATAACTGTGTCGTCAGCAAGAATAACTGTGTCATCAGCAAAATCTGGGTCAGTAATCCGAGTCTCACCAACGAGAGTACCACAACTTGACCAAGCTACCATTCAGCCAAGTATCCAATCCATGCAAGAGTTAGCTGCAAGTCTGAGGTCCTAAAAAGACTTGGATGAGCTGGTGTAGTTGTGCACTCATTGCACAAAGATATTTGGTGCTGCCAATATCTGTGCAGAAGGATAAAAGGTTTGGGTCTTTAGATCTGGCCCTTCCTGTCCTGCTCTATAGTTAGGAAACTTGGACACTGTCTGTGGCCCTTAGGAGCCACCTGAACTCCTTTGTTACCAGTAATACTTTGCAGGATTATGGGTTACTATACCCAACCAGCATCTCTACTCAGAAACTGGGGATGCTTCCTGTTACCTATATGATTTGGGAATACCAACTCAGACTGTCTGGCCATGCTGCTTGATTTTCCAAGTTAGACCCTGCTTACTGTGTTCTCTTCACTGAGGATCCAGCTGAGTTGACAGCTTGTGTTGGTCAGCCACATGACATATGGTCGTGGCAAGAAAATGAAGAGGTATCTCATGGGGATGGGGGACTGACTGGGACTCTTATCAATTGATCACTCAGGAGGACTTGGGAATATACTGACAAATGGTGAATGTAGCAAAGTAGTAGTTGTGAACAAATGTTGTCATTATGCAAGCGAGGTCCTTCATCTGTTTTTCTTGTAAACATGTCTAGAAAATTATTACTTTTACACGGAACAGGTGAGAGTTTGTCAGGAAGGGCATCCAGCCATAGAAAATCTACATCAACAAAATTCCATCCAGCCCATACAAGGATAGAAAACTGGAAGTAAAAATCAATGATGAAAAATGTGTGTGTGTGTGTCTGTGTCTGTCTGTTTGTCTGCCTGCCTGTCGGTCGGTTGGTTGGTCGTAAACATGGATATCATAAACAACATTCCATAAAGCGAGATAGTGCAATACATGAATGATACACCTACCATTGAAGAAGTAAATCTGGCATTATATAAACTGAGATCAGGTAAAGATCCTGGATTGGATGGTATTCTAGTTGAAATTCTGAAAGCAGGTGGGGATCATATTTCATCTGAAATTCACAGCCTGATAACTTGAGTTCCTTCAGAATAAGATTCCAAAGGGCAAAGATGTAGAAGAAACTTGAATAATATCTGTCGTCTTTTGAACCCTGTCAATCTCAAAAGTTTTAACAGGAGATGATAGAGGACTGAGATATGTGGTGCATTGTTTTGTTCAAGAAGACTTGTCCACCACAACAGAATTGATATCCTAAATCAATTCAAGGTGCCATGTAAAAAGCACCCTGTACACTCTAGAGTGGTTGGTGTTAGGAAGGACATGCAGCTGTGGAAACCAAGTCAAAACAGGCTATGGAACTTGGTGAAGCCTCGGGCCTTGCGAATTCCTGTTAAGCTGTTTGACCAATGCTAGTATAGAAAGCAATGCCAATATAGAAAAATGTTGATGAAGATTGATGTTGGTGTGTTTATACTTTACAAAATAACCTGATGCTGATGATAGGAAGGAGATCTGGCTGTGGAATACAACTTCAACAAATCTCATCCTATCCAGACCAACATGGTAAAAGAATATGTAAAAAATGATGAAAATGATTCTGATGTAGACATATATGTAGATGTACATGTAGATGTATGTGTTGTCCTGTATATGTGTTTGTATATATTTGTGTAAAAGCATATATTTCCGTATGTATACACACATATATATATATACATATATATATATGTATATATATATAGCTGTATATATTGTTATATTGTTTAAAGGGTGTGTATTAGTTTATATGAAAATGTTTACATCACACTGTATGGGTGATGTAAATGCATACAGTGATGTATACACTGTATGTATATACACACACACATGATTACACAAACATATATATTTATGTATATAAATACACATACATTGTGTATGTATATATATATATATATATATATATATATATATATTGGCCTCTTTCTTTGTGTCTGTATACTGTATACACACACATATATATATAGCTGTATGTGTGTGTGTGTATGTGTGTGTATACTTGCGTGCACACATGCACACACACACACACACACACACACACACACACACACACACACACACACACACACACACACACACACACACACAGAGTTATGGCAAACAATTTGTGCATCTCTGTGCTTGTACGCATGTAACATGTAAGCCAAGTGGAAGAAGTAGCTTTAATATGAAGTTCTGCTAGATTGGTTCCTCAGGGACATACAAAGGCTTCTAGCTGGAAGGCAAGGGAGTAGTAGAATTAGTCGCACTTACTTAGCTAATGAAATCCTTCAGAAAAGTGTAACCCCTCTTTGTCAGTGTGATTACTGTGAAAGCAAAGTGAATGATCCATAGAAAAGCCTCAGTAAAACCAGATGGTGGTGGCAGGATGGTCGGGGTACAGACGGATAGGTTGGTTCTGTTTCTGATGTGTTACATAGATAATTTGTAAAGTGAAGCTAATAGATCAACTTGTTGATTGGAATGGAAACAGACTGTAAAGCAAGCCTTTCTCATAATTATAAGAAGAAGAAGAAGAAGAAGAAGGGGGGAGGTTTGTGTTCAGATAGTCAACATATAATTTGGCTTTGTACCAGGCTTATAAAGAGTTGAGATAATAAGGCAATTTTAGAAGAGATAATGGGTCCACTGAACAATATCATTGCAGTTTGACCCTTGTTGTGTGGCTTGGCTTGGTTTGGTTTGACTTGGACTCTCAACTTATAATGTAGTCGCAGGGGTAGTGTCGAGATGTTATCATCATCATTGTTTAACATTCAGTTTTCCTGCTTGCATGAGTCAGACAGAATTTGTTGAGGTGGACTTTCTCTGGCTGGGTACCCTTTCTGTTGCCAACCCTCACCTGTTTCCAAGTGAGGTAATATTTTCCCATGACCAGATATATGTTGGAAGATTGGAAACTGAGCACACTGCTTGTATGGTGGTGACATCACTTACAACTATCGCACTATACCAAAGTGAAGAGACAGTAGCACACACACATGAGAGGCTTCTTTCAGTTAACATCTACCAAACCCATTGTCAAGGCTTTGGGTAACCTGGGGCTATAGTAGAAGACACTTTTCCAATGTGCATGCAATGGGATTGAACTCAATATCATGAGGTTGGGAAGGAATGTACTTACCACACAGCCATTCCTGTATCTATATACTATATACAAGTTTTCTGTCTGCTTGTTATGGCTGTGTACCAGAGCTCATGGTGACATTAACGTTTTGCCTGATATTCCATGCATGACAATCTCACCTCATTTTGTATATCTCAGATTATACAGGTAAGTGTATCCATTTTTGCTTTTAAAGATGATCAGGTATGTTCTGAGCAAAATTAGCTGGTATTTGTAGAAGATCTATACAATTACAAAAACTTCTCCTTTGCAGTGGTTGTGATGTGATAGTAGTAGTATGTAGGGGTGAGAGGCAGAGTGCAGATTCATGTGAAGCAGTGTACATGTGTGTGTGTGTGTATATATATATATATATATATATATATATACAGACACATATATATATATATATATATATATATATACATATATTTCAGTTATTGGACTGTGGCCATACTGGAGCACCACTTTGAAGGGTTTGGTTAAAGAAATTGATCCTAGTACTTTTGATAAATAAGGCTGTATTCTGTGTTCTAACACAACATCCAAGTCAAGATGGTGATTAAGATCGCCTTCCCCACCATGGAGGCAATGTGGCTGAGCTAGTTTCGAGTGTTGGGTCTTATGGAGGCAATGACCGAAAAACCTTTGGTATTATATGGTGTTTGAGAAGAAACCCCCACCAAGCCAAGTAAAATTGCAGAGCCCTCTGGCTTGTCTGTTCTTATCAAACCATCCAACCCATGCCAGCATGGAAAAAGAGATGTTAAACGATGATAATGATACTCACACGCGCACACACACACACACACGCACACGCAATGTGGCTCCTTCAGTTTCTGCTTACCAAATCTACTCACAAGGCTTTGATCGGACTGGGGCTATAATAGAAGGTGCCTCGTAGTGGAACTGAAACTGAAGCTGTGATTGTCAAGTGAGCTTTCAGACCACACAGCCCCACCCACACACATACATATATACATACACATGCACACACTCATACATATACTCATATATATATATATATATATATATATATAATATATATATAATATATATCAACAGAAGTGGTTGCAGTGTTAATGTCTGTTTGTGTTTGTGTGTGTGTGTGTGTGTGTTGTCTTTCTAAATCTTAGATTATAATTTATTGCTTCTGTTTATCCGAAAAAAAAAAGTTTTGGATAAAATAAAATAAAAAAATATTATTTATCATTATTATTCTTATTATAAATTAGGAAATCATAATTTTGTTGATTTTTTTTTTTTTATTTCTATCTATTTTTTTTTTTCAAATTTCCAAATTTCTTTTGACAGATTTTCTTTTTCTTTTTTCTGTTTTAAGTTTTTTCATTACATTTCTCAAAATTTTTCGCAAAGTTTTTTCCTCCAAAATTCTTTTATCTTTTAATATCATTAATTCATATATTTCTGTCATTATTATTATCATTTTTATTATTATTATTATTATTATTATTATTATAATTTTTATTATTATTATTATTACCTAAACTCTGTATTTGGTATTATATTTGTGGTATTACATGGTGGTTTGTGGCATAACAATTCTAAAAATTTGACTGAATTAGGGTTTTTTGTTTTTTTTAACGAGGAGAGGGGGGGATTGCATTCTTTTGGTAGCAGCAGTGGTGGTGGTGAGAGTGCATATGTGTATGCAGAGCAGTATTTTTATATTTCATTTTATTTTATTTTATTCTATTTTTATTTAATTTGCTTTCATTTCATTTATTTATTTATTTATTTATTTTTATTTGGAGTGGGGTGGAGTGTGTGTGTGTGTGTGGGTGGGGGTGGGGGGTGGGGTGTCGAAATCTTTCTTGTATACTAAGCTTCATTGATGCAAGATAATTTGTGATTTTGACTGGTTTATTGCTTGTCAAACATTGCCAATTTTCTCAGTTTGGTGTTTCTAGCGTTGTTTTTCTCATCATCATCATCATCATCATCACCATCATCATTATTATTTGTAATAGTTGTTGTGTGGCAGTTGTTGTTTCCAACCTCCTCTTTTCTGCTGGTTTATAGACTGCTTTTATTAGTATTGCTGTCGGTGGTTTATTTTTTTCCTCAATTTTTATGTCATGTAGGTTTTATTTTTATTTTGTTCTAGGTTGGTAGATTTAAAAAAAAAAAAATTTTTTTGTATTTTTAAGGTGTATGTAGTAGTGGTGGTGGTGGTTATGGTTTGTAGTGTAGCAGAATGGAGAATGGATAGAGGAGGGAACAAAGTTTGTACAGTATGGTGGCATTATTATTTTAAATAACTGTTCCTGAAAGATAAAGAAGGCAAAAGAAAAAAAAAAAAATAATGAAAGAGTGAATAAATAAATAAATATAATAAAAATGTAAAAAAAGAATCCCCCACCAAAAAAAAAACAAGACAAAAAATACAAAACGAGCCAAGTAATGAAGGTATTTGGTTTAAATAATTATATTAGTTTTGTTTGATTAACTCTGGGAAAGCTAAGGAAATAAATAAATGAAAGAGGGAAGCAATAATAATAATAATAATAATGGTATTATTAATAATAATAATATTGGTATTAATAATAATAATAATAATAATAATAATGGTATTAATAATAATAATAATAATAATAATAATAATAATAATGGTATTAATAATAATAATAATAATAACAATAATAATAATAATAATAATGGTATTAATAATAATAATAATAATAATAATAATGTTAATAATAATAATGGTATTAATAATAACAATGACAATAATAATAATAATATTAATAAAATAATAGGTAGCCAAAAGGAAGATGGAAAGCAAAACTAAAGGTGTAAAATAATTTATTATTATTATACCTTGCTGCTTTACAAATTGTGTATAAGTTAATTTATATCAAAAGTTTGATGAATGGTTACACATTAGAACTGTAACTAAATCTAAAAAATGATAGCACACACACACTCTACTACATTACTGCTTTATCATACCACACACTATATTGCACTGCAACAAACAACAGCACACTACACTGCATCACATATGCCATCATAATATTACACTGCTACATCACACCACAGCACACCATGTGCTGCATTAGAATTCACATTGTCATTGTTACACCCGACTGCTCTCTGCTGTACTGCGATGAATTATGCCACATTGTATTGCAACAAATCACACAACATCAGATCTAACTGCAATGAGATGCACATCAAATTACTTCACAGTTCTTCACCACACTGCGCTCTGCTATACAATGGTATGCACACCACCACTCCATGTGACATCACACTGCTCTAACCCTTTAGCATTTAAACCGGCCATATCCAGCCCAAATATTCTAACTGTTTTACGTTCAAACTGGCCAGATCTGGCCCCTCTTAGCTACCCTATAATATCATTCTAGAAATATACAATCACATCATTCTGTAATTTCCTCACTCACTCGATGGATAAGGGATCAGGCCTTCGCTGAGTGGTGATTCATTATCTGGTGTGAAGCATGTGGTGCATCTCAAGCACCTTTGCGGGCACCGATGCACAACCCTTAGTTGAGAACAGTGTTGGTCAGAGAG
Source organism: Octopus bimaculoides (assembly GCF_046866305.1). NCBI lineage: Eukaryota > Metazoa > Mollusca > Cephalopoda > Octopoda > Octopodidae > Octopus > Octopus bimaculoides. Next base: position 8,773,437 of record NC_142951.1, read on the forward strand.
TTTGACTGGGGTGGTATGTCTGTCAAACAGTAACACAAGTGTCCTGAGCTCAGTTTGGACAGAACCTACATGTTGAGTAAAAGGGCAAAAGCTCGCTTGAAAGCTTTGGCCAACACTCTCTATTGTCCACTCTAGTGAGTGGTTGGTGTTAGGAAGGGCATCTAGCTATAAAAATCCTGCCAAAACAATGAAAGAAGTCTGGTGCAGGCTTTGGCCTGGCCGGCTCTTGTGGTATCGTCCCACCCATGCTAGCATGGAACACGGACATTAAATGATGGTGATGATCATCATTGAAATCTCAAAGCCACAAGATAATGCATGATTAATTCAAAATGATGTGAATAAATAAGCATTTCATTCGACAGAATAATATGAATGCTAAAGGGTTAAACTACACCAGTCAGTACAACACTACACCACACTAGGCCATACTGTATCATATACTGCATGAAACCACATGTTATTGCTGTGTACTACATGACATTACATCATACCACATAAGACTACCTCACAACACTGAACGAAACCATAACACATCGCAGCTCATTATATACCACAGTACTCCACATGATATTACACCATCCTATACTACTATACACTGGACTGCACACTACCACACTGGTGTTTACCACTCTAAAGTACACCACACCTCACAACATGACACCATCCCACTGCTTGTGGCACTTAGACCATATCGCATGAAAGATGATTAAAGGGCGGGAGATGGTGTTAAACTGGTGGTGGATTGGCCATTCAGCTATCCATGAATCCTTCCATCCCTCCATGCATTTAATTATCCATTTATCTCTCCATCCACCCAAGGATACATGCATTTATCCATTCATCCACCCATCCATTCACTATCCATCCATCAAACTATCCTAATATCCATCCATCCATCCATCCATCCATCCATCAATTCATCCATCAAGCTCTTCAAAAATCTATCCATTCGACCATGCATGCATGCATCTTTCAAACCATCCAATGGTTTTTCTAGCCATCCATCCATCCATCCCACCAACGAGCCAGCCAACCAACCATATAACACAAGGACATAAATTTCATTGGAAGGATAGCTGCATACTTCCAATCGACTGATCGATCTATCATCCTTCCTTCCTTCCTTACACTGAAATTTATGTGTCCTTGTGTTGTCTCTTGCCTCAACTCCATCGCAATCGATCCTCTTCGATGGTGGGTGGAGCAAATAAAAATAGGATAGCAGTGCAGGGTTTGAACTTGGATGGGATATTGAAGCTGTGAAAGAGATGACACAAAAGCATGTGGTTCACTTCTGCATGGTTTATATAAACAACCAGCCGGCCAGCCAACCCAACCATCATGAAATCAAAACAGAATTCAAATAATTTGTTTGAAAGTGAGTAAACAAGTTGTTTACTTGTCCATATAAGGGCAGTTGAATGTATGTGTCTCAGTTACTCTTTCTCCCCTGTTGTTTTTCCCTCTATATCTCTTTTCCCCCTCTACATTTCTCTCTCTCTTTGTATGGCACTCTCTTTCTGTCTCTCTCTCTTTGTATGGCACTCTCTTTCTCTCTCTCTCTCTCTCTCTCTTTCTCTCTCTCTCTCTCTCTCTCTCTCTCTTTCTCTCTACCTTGCATTTATTCACTCTTCCTGTCTCTCTTCCTTTCCTTTTTTTCAGTTTACATACACTGATAGTTCTTTGAGCTCCTCATAGTCAGTTGTCTCTTTGAATAAATACATACATACATATATATATATATATATATATATATATATATATGTAGGCACATATATATATGTATTCATATTTACTTTTGCAGGTGTGTGTGTATATATACTGTTTATATATATATAAATATATATATATATATATATATATATATACACACACACAAAATAGACATACATGCATATGTAGACAAACAACAAAAAACCTCAACAACAAAACCCCAAAATCAGCAAGAACATTTCATGCCTCCTCTTTCAATAAAAAAGAAAAACACACCAGAAAGCTCTTCTATCCCTTCACAAATACAGGAATGAAGAAACAAGAAAACGGTAGAACAAAAATTGCATTGCTAAAGAGTTAACTTTTATTTTGGAGCCATGTAAATATATTTACCTATTCTAGCAGTTTGTGATTCAGCACCTCCACCCCACCCCCACGTCACTGCCCCACCTCCCACACCTGAATTGTGATGTTGTTATGGAATTGGTTGAGACATTTTGATTCAGTGTTAGAGTTATTGAAATAACCTGTAATAAAAACAATGCCACCATTGCAACCATCATGGACACCACCACCACCGCTACCACCATGACATTACCACCTACATCATACCATAACCATCACCACCACCACCACCATGATGTTACCACTTACATCATACCACCACTACCACCATGAAATTACCACCTATATCAAGCTGCCACCACTACAACCACCATCCACCACCACTACCACCATCACTAACTCCATGGTTCCTCCTCACCATAATCACATCCACCACCACCACCACTACCACCATAACCAGTACCACTACCACCATAACCAGTACCACTACCACTGCGTAGCCAACACCACCATCACTTCCATAGCAACCATCACCACTACCATAGCTATTATCACTGTATCCACCACCATTGCCACCACCTACATGACCTCCACCACGTCTCCCATCATGATCAAAGCTACTACCTTCTCGACCACCACCACCACCTTCTCGACCACCACCACCACCTCTACTACTACTACTACCACCACAACAACCACTATCTTACTATGTCCCTATGATCATAACCAGGGCCACCACCACCACCCCAATCTTGTCCCCTGCTACTGTAGCCACCACCTTCATTCATCTGTCCGATCAGGGTTGATTTGGAGTTTGACCTTAAGCCAATGATGGAGCCTCTATGTAGTTGCTTGAACTTCTAGAAATAACAGCAAAACCTGAAGGACACAGATTATGTAATCCTAAAAAGACAAGATTGGTCATAGCTGGATGATTTTCTTTTTCTTCTCTTTTTTACAATATTTCCAGCAATAGTTTCAGTCAGTTTGATTGCCAAATTGCTACCAGGTGTCTTGTTGATAGATCCTTACATGCTTAATTCCATGTATAGACATTAAAACTTCTGCTTTTTGCAGTATTTATTCTAAGGCACAGGCATGGCTGTGTGGTAAGAAGTTTGCTTCCCAACCAGATGGTTCTAGGTTCAGTCCTATTGACACCTTGGGCAAATTTCTTCTGCTACGGTCCCAGGCTGACAAAAGTCTTTTGAGTGAATTTGGTAGATGGAAACTGAAAGAAGTTTGTCATATATATATATATATATATATATATATATATATATATATATATATATACAACAGAATTCAATCCAACCTATGCAAGCATGGAAAAGTGGATGTTAAAACAACAATGATGATGATGATTTATATCTTAACTACATTGTTTTGATCCATTTGATTGATGTTTTGAGATCTTCCTGAAATGCCTTATTCCTGGGTGATGTATGCATAGTACCAGAGTGGATTTGAATGAAGAACTTGTATTTCAAAGCTGATTTTTCACTTGAAAAAAGGGGACAGTAAACCTTTCTTCATATAAGGGGAAAAAAGAGCGAAATCACTAGCAACCCCATTCTTTCAAATCCAGCAAAGTGCATGAGAAACCAGTGAGATCATGCTGTTAACATCCTGCTGAACCATTAACATTTAAACTGGCCATACCTGGCCCAAATATACTTCCCATTTTATGTTCTAACCAGCCAGATCCAGCCTATTACACCTACTCTTTACTGCCATTATAAAATATACAATGACATCATCAGAATTTTGAAGCTATAAATTAATGATTAATCGAAAACAATATACATGCAAAAGCATTACATTTGATAAAATAATCTGAATTCTAAAAGGTTAAACAGTTATAAGTTGACATTGTCATGAGAAGCAGGAAGAATGGACAGTTCCAGAGGGATGAGCAAGGATTTGGGTTGGTGGTTTGTGCAGTGATGGATGCAATATAAGTAATGAAATGAGGAGGTGAGTGTATTTGACCAGCTATTCAGCTCCGAGTAGCAGAGGTTGTTTTAATAGCAATAGAACAGGCAAAGAGAAGACAGCATGTCTGCAGACCAGAAATTAGAGCATGCTTGTGAATAACAATCAGTTGAATGGCCTTTGTTAACAAGATTACCAGTTTTCGCATTATTAATCTCATTGTTGAAGAATTTTAAAAAATAATTTACTGGCTTGGTTAGGCATAGGCATGGCTGTGTGATTAAATAGCTCGCTGTGCAACCACATGGCTTCAGGTTCAGTCCCACTGCAACACCTTGGGCAAGTGTCTTCTACCTACAGCCCCAGACTGATCAATGGGTTATGAGTGAATTTAGTAGATGGAAACTGTGTGGAAGCCTATTGTATTTTGTGTGTGCATGTATACACACACACACACACACACACACACACACACACACATAGAATATATGGCGAAGGCACATGAATTGGTGGTTAGAGCGTTGGGCTCACAATCATGAGGTAATGAGTTTGATTCCTGGACCAGGCTGTGTGTTGTGTTCTTGAGCAAGACACTTTATTTCACATTGTTCCAGTTCACTCAGCTGTAGAAATGAGTTGTGACGTCACTGGTACCAAGCTGTATCACCCTTTGCCTTTCCTTTGGACAACATTGGTGGCCGTGGCATGGATAGGAGAGGCTAGTATGTATGGGTGATTGCTGGTCTTCCATGCACAACTTTACCCAGACTTGTGCCTCGAAGGGGATCTTACTAGGTGTAATCCCTTGGGCAAGTGTTTTCTTCTATAGCCTCGGGTTGACCAATACCTTGTAAGTGGATTTGGTAGACGAAACTGAAAGAAACCCATGATATGTGTGTGTGTAATTGTCTCCACATGACTGCTTGACAACTGATGTTGGTATGTTTATGTCCTTGTAAATTAGTGGTTGGTTAAGCAGAGAGACCAACAGAATTAGCACTAGGCTTAAAAAATAAGTCCAGGGGTTGATTTGTTTGACTAAAATCCTTCAAGGCAGTGCTCCAGCATGGCCGCAGTGAAATGACTGAAACAAGTAAAAGAATAACAGAATAAATTGAATTCAGCCCCACATTTTGTTTTTAAACTCCTGAACCACTAACCCATATAGACATATGCCATCCAGATATATGACACCAGACTCTGAAGTTAATTCAGTTGAAACATTGTACAAGATATAAGTATATCTAAAAAAAAATAATGATTTATATCTAAACTTGTTAACAGTCCAAAAACATTATAATCTTATTAAGAATAACTCATCATGGATATTTAGACATTTAATTTGATTTCAATTTAAAAAAGAAAAATTAAATATGCAATTTTTTTTACTCACTTCCACATCCCCACACTTTTTCCTTTTTTGTTTGAATTTTTTTCTTACTTTTTGTTTAAAAAAAAAATGTTTTTTTTTTTCCTGTATTAGCAGAAGATAAAATATGCTCAGAGTAATAGTAGTGATTTAAGGATATCATTATCACTCAAGAGAAGCCAATAAATTATTTATCTCACAGCTAAAGATCATTTTTGCGTATTATGAAAAAAAACAAGAAGAAAATGAGTGAATTGAAAAAATGAGAAAGAAGTTGATTCTGAGATGTCTCCGAAATGAAATGCTAGCTGCTAAGCTGGGTGGTGGTGGAGATGATGGTGGTGGTGGCTGAGGTGGTGGTGGTGGTGGTGGTGGTGGTGGTGGTGGTGGTGGTGGTGGTTGTGGTGGTGATGGTGGCTGAAGGAGGAGGTGGAGGGGGAAGTGGATGTGGTGTTGCAACTATATTGCTGCTGGGATATTAGATGATATTTTTCAGTACTGTCTGCGTAACAACACACACACACACGCGCGCGTGTGTGTGTGTGTGTGTGTGTGTGTGTGTGTGTGTGTGTGCGTGTGTGTGTGTGTGTGTGTATATATATATAGATATAGATATAGATACATACATGTACACACACACACACACACACGTATACATTGATTTATTGCCAGCTACGTACACAAATTTTCATGTCTACCAATGTGCATATGGGCACACACATACACTCATACAGACATGTATGTGTGTGTGTATGTATATATATATATATATATATATATATGTGCATGTTTGTATATATATGTGTGTGTGTACGTACATATGTACATGTGTAAGGATATATATACACATATACATGTGCATGCACAAATACACATGCAAATACGTATACACACATACACAAGCACTCATGTACATAATTTGATCTAGAGTATATGACTGTGTATATGACAATTGTATGAGACTAATAAAATAAATATCTGTCCATTTTATTAATATCACTGACAGATGTGTTTATTACTCCGAGTATTTATATTTTACATCATCTGAATCCACACATACATATATGTGTGTGTTTGTGTGTGTATCTTTTCATATTTACTTGTTTCAGTCTCTGGCTATTTTGGAGTACAGCCATGAACAAATCACGACCATGTCTTAGTTTTTCTTTTATGTCTGGTATTTATTCTATTTGACCTCTTTTGCTAAACCACTAAGTTACCGGGAGGTAAACAAACCAGCACCATTTGTCAAACAGTGTCGAGGAGAGTGAAAAAAATTCCCACAAAGACACCTGCTCAATGTATGTGTGTCTATGTGTGTGCCCATATGCACATTTGTGTACATGGAAATTTGGGTACATAGCTGGCAATAGATCAATGTGAGGCCGGGGGGGGGGGTCATACCACACATTGCTTATCAATATTGTGTTTCATGTAGTCAGTTATGACTTGCTGATACATACAGTTTTTCATAGAAAATCGTTGACATTTCATGTGCAGAGAGTTAGAGAGACACACACGTTTAGATTTATGAAAAAATAACATCAAAATGGAACAAATGAATTTTTTTAAAATATTAACAAGGTGGAAGAATTTTGGTTTTTAGTCTGAAATAGTTATCTTCTTCAATTTTTCATTGAAATGGTTTATATTTCACTTCACTTAATTCACCTTCATTCCTGGGTGGGAAGGCAAGAAAGGGCCATAACCAGAACTGCAACAACAACACCACCAACTGCGATGACAACCACAGTTAATACTAGAGTAGTAACTACAACTGTTTTTTTTTTAATTTTTGCATTGGAGATAATTCAGAATGCATCCAGGATAATACAAGTATGATGGGATGATTGGAGGTTTAAAATATTAGAATTTTGCAACTCATCCTGATAATCTCATACTATAGTGCTGGATAGTGATATATGAGTTTGTGTGTGCATATATATATATATATATATATATATATATATATATATATATATATATATGTACAGCTTGCAGTGAATAAACTGTTGTCTAAATTACACAAAAATGAAAATAACACTGACATCACGTTTTAACAGATATATTTACCAAAATTACATCAAAATATCTTGAAATACTAAAAAGTAAATTTGTTCAATAAAATCACCATTGGCTTCAACCACGGCCTGCAGGCGATTTCAGAACCTTCTACAACTCTTCTGGACGGTCTCCTTGTTTTAAGTTGTGTTTACATCCCTGTAACTTAGTGGTTTTGCAAAAGAGATTGATAGAATAAGTACCAGGCTTGGAGGAAAAGAAAAAGTACTGGGGTCAATTTATTTAACTAAAAAAACTCTTTCATGGCAGTGTCCCAGCTTGGCTGCAGTCTAGTGACTGAAACAAGTAAAGACAAAAGAAAGATAGCCATCTATAGTGCTATTTCGTTCTTATTAAAGATTGTCAGCATTACATTACCCGAGGCAAATAAATTCAGTGAAATTAAATATTTTATGAAACAAGATATTTCATATTGATGGAAAATAATCACAGTTTAGAAGGCATTAATGGAATCCGATTTTCCTTTACTAATTTACTTCTTTTACTTCATAGATTATTAACTGTTCAGCAATTGAGAGGTTATAAGGTATTTAAAAACAAAAATTATGAATATACTCTCTTGCTAAAAGAATTTGTTTCCTTTGTTCTGTTGTTTCTCTGTTTGTAGTCTCTTGTAGTCCAAGAAAGACAATTCTGCAATTTCTTACTGAACAGCTTGAAAAAAAAAGAGGTTTGTTTATAGTGATCAAATATTTGTGCTGTACATAAGCTCATTCTCTCCACCAAATATACATTGCCTCTACAGGTGCACAGTGTGCCACACATCATAGTGATTACAGAACAACACGAGATCAAGGGTTTTGCTCAAGAACACAGAGAACCACTTGGTTCAACAATCAAAACTACAAGCTTGCAACCATCTCCATTAATGCATTATAAAAGTATCATATGAGGTTTCCGTGCCAAAATAAGTTTGGAAATCATAGCTGTGGGGTGTAGTTTCAGGCAGATTTCACTGCTGTTTCTAACAAATCATGCAGCCAAATACAGTACCCATGTCCCTATTCTCATTGTCAACAGTATGCAGGTTGTTGCTGTTATTCAACCTCTGGTTAATGTAGATTAAATGGACCTTATCATCAAAGGCACTCTATCCATGACCGTGTTCCAACACGCAAGGAATCCAAGACCTCAGAATCTAAAGTGCTCTTTTGTTTTTTTTTCATCAAGATGGTGGCAGGGTGTGATTTCGGAGTGGGGGTGAAGTGTAACTGCTGCAAGTCCAGCAACCCCGGTATAGGCTGAGTCTCTCTCATTGGAAGGTAGATAAGCTAAATAGCATTGATAAGCAACCATAAATGAGAAGGGTTTCGTTTCTCTTCCAACTACATTCTTTAACCCCTTCTTCTTCCTCTTTCTTCTTCCCGTCACATCCTTTTATTGTTTCCTTCTCTTTCTCTTTACCCTTTTTATCTTTTTTTTCCACTTCCCCCTCCTTGTTGCTCTCTCTCTGTCTTCCTTTCTCTCTCTCTCTGTCTTCCTCTCTCTCTCTCTCTCTCTCTCTTTCTTCCTTTCTCTCTCTCTCACTTTCTTTTTTTCTCTCTCTCTCTCTTTCTTTCACTTCTGTCGTTGCTTATTGTATAGCAAAATGTAGAACAAGACGGCCGCAAAAGGGAGGGACGGAGGACGGTGGTGCTGGCAGGGGGGGTCGGGTGGGGGCAAGAAAATGAGGAAACGCAAAGAAGAAATAGTTAAACATTACTTACGCTATTGTTGTTGTTGTTGTTATAGTCATAGTATAATATGTAACCAATATCTATTGGAAAGGTTCTTTTTATTCTCTTTTTTTTATTATTATTATTCGTCTTTGTTGTTTTATTTATTTATTTATTCATTTATATATTATGCTTTTGCCATTTTCTTGCCTTGGCTTCAGTCTCTCATTGCTATTTTTGTTTTTGGATTTTTGCTCTTGTTTGGTCATTTTGTTTTTGTTTTTGGTCCTTTAGTTCTGGCCCTGAAAGTCGGTAAATGTATTTCATATAATACTTATAATGTCCTCGGTTTGTGCCGAATGAGGGTGGTGAGGCGGGGGTGAAATGTTGTGAGGTTGGAGAGATAGGGGCGTGGAATGATGGGTGGTGTAGTGGTGGCGGCGGGGGTTGCTGTTGGATATGATTTACTTTCTTCCACTTGTTCGTTCTCTCAGCTTGGTCCTTCTTTCTTCCTCGCTGTCTTTCCCTCTTCCAGTGACAGGCGGGGGGTGGGGGGAGCTGTAGCAGAGGAAGGAATTGTGGTAGGAAATATAGATAACTGGTCAAAATATGAGAGATAATTAAGGGGATGTGGATTTCGTGGAGAGGTTATACATACATATATGTATGTTTATATGTGTATATATATATATATATGTATGTATATGTGTGTGTATATGTAGATATGTTTATATGTGTATGTGTGTGTATGTGTGTGTGTATGTATGTATGTATGTGTGTGTATATGTATAGATATGTGTGTGTATGCATATGTGTGTGTGTGTGTATATATATATATATATGTATACACACACACACACACACACACACACACAGGGGCACAGACACATGTATATACATATATATATATTTGTATGTATATATATATATGCGTATGTATGTATGTATGTATAGATATGTGTGTATGCATATATGTGTGTGTGTATATATATATTTATTAATGTGTGTGTAAATATGCATATATATATATATGAATGTGTTTGTGTGAATATATGTATGTATGTATGTGTATATATATATTTATATATGTATGTATGTATGAATATACGGGTGTGTGGGGGGAGGGAAAAAGAAAGAGGCAAAAACAAGAGTACAACAGGATATTTCTCTATATCCATCCAACCACCACCACCACCACCACCACAACCATAACCACCACCGCCACTGCCACTGCTTTCATCATTTGTTCTGGAAAGAAAAACAATCTTCTTAATCAGAGAGGGGAAATAACGATGACAAGAGATTTTTGCCACCGACATAAAGCTATGCAAATGCACATCTGCCTGGTTTGCGTCCATTTAGCCGAGCTAAAAAGCTTTTAGCATGGTTTATCTATCATTGCAAGGAAATGAAACATCTCTGTCTTTCTTCTCTCTGTCCCTGTCTCCCCTCCGTCCTGATTGTTGTCTTACAATGTTTATTATGTTTGCTAGTCAACTGCAGCTCACCGTCTTGTCTATGGATGCTTTATGGTTTATTCTCTTCGTCAGTGTTGTTGTCGTTGTTGTCATCATCCTCGTTGTTGTCGTCATTCATTATTTTTGTTGTTATTGGTGTTGTTGTTATAGGATTATGATGATGATGATGATGATGATGGCAGTAGTTGCTGTTATTACCGTAGCTGTTGTTTATTATTATTGCCAGCATACCCCTCCCCCTCCTACTCATCATCATCATCATCATCATCATTTATTATTAAGTTGTTTATCATCATCATCATCATCATCATTATTATTATTATTATTATTATTATTATTATTATTATTACCATGGATATTACTAAATCTTTGTGCTGTTATTATTGTTGTTGTTAGTAGTGGTCGCAGCATCATAATTTAGTATTAAACATAAACTAAAAACAGATAGCGAGAAGGGATGCGTGTGTGTGTGTGTGTGCATGTGTTTACATGCCTATATGTGTATTTACACAGACACAGACACACACACATACGCACATATGTATGTGTGTATATGTATATATACACACATACATGAATGTGTTTCTCTGTGTGTGTGTATATGCCTCCTTACATATGTATGGTTGTGTATGTCCATCCATGTGTTTTTATACATAGCTGTGTGATTATGAGTATGTGTGTGTGTGTGTATTGTGTGCATACATGTGTGTATGTATATACATCTATGGACACATACTATGTGTTTATGTGCACATAGGTCTGCATGTATGTGTTTGCGTATGTTTACATGTTCACCTATATGTACATACATATATATATATATGTTTTGTGTACATGTGTGTGTGCGTGTACATGTATACATCTATGTGCATATATGTATGTGCCCATAAGCGTGCGTGCGTGTTGTGTGTGTGTGTGTGTGTGTTTTTGTGTGTTTTACGTGCTTGCCATGTGAGAAGGCAAGAATAAGTTTTATGACTGCTTCCAAGTTGAGGATTGCATTTAAAAGAGGCTGATAATCTTGTTTAGCTGCTGATAAATAGAATAACTTAATCCTAAATCAATTATCAGCTTTCTCATGCAACACTGGCTCTTGTTGTTGTTCTTGTTCCTATTCTGTATGTATGTGTGTTGTATTGTGCTTGTCTCTCTCTCTCTCTCCCTCCTGCTCTTTCTCTTCATTTATATACATACACACACTCACATATATATATATATTTGTATGTGTGTGTATATATATTTGTATTTATGTATGTGTGCGTAAAGACACGCAAATATATATATATATATTATACATATGTGTGTGAGTTTGTATAAATATATATATATATATATATATATATACACACACAGACACACACAAAAATATACTTGAATATATATATATACATACGCACATTATATACATGTATGTATCTATACTTGGTACCTGTATTTGCAAATTACTGTAAGTTTTCTTTTGGAGGAAAATTAGTTAAGAATGATACTTTTGCGAGGTTGTTTTGTAAACAGACAAAGCGAGAAAGAGAGAGAGAGAGAGAGAGAGCAAGAATGAAAGAGAGACCCCAATCCTGTGTGTGTGTGTGTGTGTGTTACTTCTTTTGTGTGTTTAAAAACAAATATGCAGGTGGTGGGGGAAATAAATGGAAAATAAGTTTTAAAATCTTCCCCTCACAAGAAACAAACGAAAAAAAATTACATACATGAAAAAAAACAAACAATAAGGGTATCAACAACATCAACACTAACAACAACAACAATTGGAAGACATGTCAATTATCTTTGCTATTTCAGTTTTAAAGTTAATTAAAAAATACTTTAAAAATAAACGTTTTTTTCTCCTACATTTTGGCAGTTCAGTGTTGCAGCAGAAGTTCATTATTGTTTGGCTTTGTCTCTTAAGGAAAACACTGTGTACACACACATACACACACGTAGTAGTGAATACATGCGCACACACACACACACACACACACACATACAAAAATGTTGTCATTTTGTCTTTGTTAGGTGTGAAAGTCTACTTGGACATGTGTATTTGTGTGTGTGCATACACACACACAACATATATAGTATACATACATGTATGCATGTTTGTATATTCATGTGTGTATAAATATATATGCATACATCTATAACCATGTTTATATACAAACATACCGACATGTGCATATATGTATGTGTAATGTATGTGCGTATATGATTCTAGTATGTGTGTGTATATATATATGTGTGTAAGTGTGTTTGTTCCTGTAGATATATGTATATGCATGATATATAATATATACACATATTGTATATTGCATAATATTATATATAATATACACACATAAGTAAATACTTATAAATACGCATTATGCGTAATGCTTTAAAACATACACAAATGTCTATGTGTATGTGTATTTGTGTTCCATCAGTAATATCCCTCCATCTGAAATGCTACTTACTTAGCCGTTCAATAAATAGAAACTGATGAAATAAATCTCAAAGATGTACTTGACAGGCAAATGATTTGATATGTAAACACATGTTGAGACTAAAACAATTATAGCATGCTATACGCAATACACATATTAGTCATTCAAAAGCATACAAAGGCTGTTAAGATTACTTGAGGCTAAGTGAAGCAGTGGCATCAATGTGATAAACTAAAGCCTGTTGAAGATGGTGCCTCAACAGAGCTATCATCCTTTGTTTGGAACCAATGAGAATCTATCAGAATACTTTGAGTTTTGCTAAAAACAACATATAAATAAAAGAATTTAATTGGCGACGTTATCCCAGGAGCTATTGTTTACTAAATAGGGACTAAGAATCTTATTTTGTAATGACCTTATTTTCTTTTTTATGTCATGTGCTTTAGTAATGAAGTCCCTTGAGATACACTGGAATAATGTGAGCCATTGATGGGCCCTGTGGGAGCCTGTAAGCAATGGCATATTGCTCAGAAATTGTTATTTAAAAGGATCAAATAGAATATAGAATTGAAAAGTGAGTTAAACAAACTGTGAGGATCTGCATTGGTTAGATCTAATCTCTGAATCAAAGATCCTGTGTTGTTGTTGCTTAGTCTCCAAGCCTCATCTGTTTCCAAGCAGGGTAGCATCTCCCCACAGCCAGGCATGTATTTCAAGGTTGAACACATTATGTATGAACATGCATACTGATTCTATCAAGCCACTCACAGCCCTCAATAAAATGAACTCAGGACGTTAAGCTGGGAGAAATGCCACAAATTATTTTAGTCTAGTGTGTTAATTATTTTGCAGGCTCACAGATTTGGTTTCAAATTTTGACACAAAGCAGTCAGTTCTCGGGGAGGGGGTTAGTCGATTACATTGGCCCCTTGAAAAGCAAAGTTGACTTTGGCAGGATTTGAACTCATAATGTAAACAATCGGAAGGAATGCTGCTAAGCATTTTTATCCAATGTTTTAAGGATTCTATTCACTCAGTCTTAATAATAATAATAATAATAATAATAATAATAATAATGCAGAAGAAAAATTTGAAAGAGAACTTAGCTTTAATTTTCTCTTATGTATTTAAAACTGATGAGAGATGTTGAAGAGAGTATATTTGACTTATTTTTTTTATTTTATTTCTGTTGATTTATTCCATTTTTTTTTCTTTTCTTGTTTGGCTTTTTTTTTCTTTGGTTTATTCCTTTATGAATATTCCTTAAAGTAATCCCCCCCCCCCTACCTTCTCACTGCACCACCTCTACCACTGTTCCTCCACAAAGGAGACAGTCATACGTTCATTAATGAAACACACACAATGAAATTAGCGCTGCTGTGCTATATTAGTTTACATGTGGATGCCTCATCACCATCATCATCACCACCGTTCTCTTCATCATGATCATAGTCATCATTAGCATCATTACCATCATGATTATCCTGATCAGCATCAATTTTGTGATGTTCATGATGATGATAATGATGATTACCATGTTTGCTATCACCACCACAACAATCATCATCATCTGTAGCAGCATTCCTCTTCTTCTTCTTCTTCTCATCACCACCACTACCACCACCAGTGCTGCCCTCATTACCACCACAAGCACCACCACCGCAATCATCATCACCATTATAGCAATCATCGGCATTGTCGGCCTCCTCTCTCATCATCATCAGCAGTAGTAACAACAGCAACACCAGTCCCCATTACTGAAACCACCATCCTACTACTACTACTACTATCACTAATTTTATTGTCTTCATCATCATCATCATCATCATCACTATATTTCTTTTTGCCATCATCATCATCATTAACTCCATTTGTCTTTCAGTACAGTATCAGCATTATTTTAAATTGAATTTCCAAAAGTTGAAAAATGAATCTAGATATTTTTATATAATATATTCATACATATATATTAATAC
>NC_142951.1:8793409-8808409 GCF_046866305.1 Octopus bimaculoides
ACACAAATATATTTTTCTATGTATACGTATGTGCATACCATACACACAAGCATGCTAACATTCATACACACAAATGTATGTGCATATCTGTCGCACATAATTTTATGCTTGTTTATTTATATAGCATTGCACATTGTGTTATGCAATTGTGCACTGAATTGTAATCTAGTTCATCTCAATGTTTCTCTCTTCACTGCCCATGTGGCAATAATATTTAAATAAATAAATATAATAATGCTACTAATAACAATAGTAACAACAATAATAATAATAACAATGACAACGACAATAATAATGATGATGATTATGATGATAATATTAATGATGATGATGATGATGATAGCAATAACAATAATAATAATAATAATAATCATTTTTATTAGCATAAAAAAGATTAAAGAAACAAAACTACCATAAGCACAAAAGATATTGATAATTAAAAAAAAATTAAAACAAAAGCTAGGAGAATAAAAGAATATTTAAAAAGTATAAAGGAAGCAATATAAATATGCTATTGTTTTGTTCTATATTTTTTGTACATTAATTTTGTTTTTGCATTTTTGTATTGTTTTATTCTTTGGAATATTTTTGAAAAAGCTGGATTTGATTAGATTGTTCATAATACCATATAACAGCTTTGATTAATTATGCCACTTCAACATGGCAGCAGCAGCAGCAGCAGTAGTTGTAGTAGTAGTAATAGTAGCATTAGTAGTAGTAGTAGTCGTTGTAGTAACTAAGTTAATGGTTCTATATTTTGCTAGTATCATTACTCTCCACCTACTTTCACTCTTTGCTAAATTACCCGTCACTTCTCTGCACACTCACGTTGTTGCAATTTGCAGTGATACATTTTCTAGATCTGAAATAACATTTTTTTGCCCCCCTCCCCTTCATCCCTCTTCCGCCCATATTCTCCAAAACCAAGCTGCTCCAACACCCACCCTGCTTTGGTTAGTCCTATGAAATAAAAATCTTTTGTTTTGAAATGTTCATATTTAGAAATCTTTTTTTTTTTGCGTTTTTTGGAAAAAAAACAAAAAAAACAATTCCATCATAATTTTTTTGGTACGAGAACTTTTGCTATGTTATGATATTAAGGTATAAAACTGATGGAACAATCTAAGAGAGTAACAGAATTATGGTACAGCTGATTAGCAAAATAATCAGCTGAGATGAGATGCGTTTCAGGTTTAGGGATGCGATTGGTGCTCTCTTCCCAGGGAGCCAGCCACAGAAGAAGTTCTGAGTAAAGAGTTAACCTCTACACTGAGCATTCGTTGGATTTGGAGACATCTTTAATGTGGTACCATACTCTGTTGTCTGGTTGTTGCTAAGAAAAATTGGTACAAATGAATGACTTCTGAGCACCTTGCCGACTGTGTGAAAACACATGGCCCAGTGGTTAGGGGTATTTCATCACAACTGTGAGATTGCATTTTCAATTCTTGAACCAGGCAGTATATTGTGTATTTTAAGAAAACACTTCGTCTCATGTTACACGTATGGCATGCTGTGCACCTCTATAGACAACGTTGGTTTGATAGAGGCAGTGGGTTGATGTACAACACAACTATTTTATCTCTATAAACAAGTCATCTGTGCAGGTTGTTCAGCTAAGTATCATAGAACCTACATCTGTTGTCCATAGCAGGAGAGCCCTCAACAGTGCCAACCATGTTCAGAGTTGTGTCACCAGTGACATATGGAGATTGTCGTGTTAGGTGTGCTGCCACATCTGATGCCACCAAATTTCAAAGAGGTGTATAACAAAAGTTTTCCATTAGGATTTGTCATTAAATTAATGAGTAAGGTTAATGAATTTATAATGAATTTGCCATTTTCGATGGGTGTGCAGTGCACACCTAGCACACCTGGATTATACACCCTGGGTTGTCACCAAGGTACCAATGAGTTCAATGAAGAATTTAATATACAGGTAGATGTCCATCAAGGTTCAATCCTCAGTTCTTACTTGTTTATTATAATTTCTCTAAGGTATAATTGAGGAGTTAAAGACTGGCTTGTCCAAGGAAACTTTTTTATGCTGACGACCAAGTTCTTACAGCTGAATCTTTTTGAAGAATTAGAGGAGAAATTCCAAATCCAGATACAAAATTAGAATCTCAGTGTCTTAATGAAAGCGAGTTACTAACTAATCCATTTATATACAAATCTATCCTACTTTCTGTCTGTCTATCTATGCCTGTCTGCCTACCATCCACCTCTCTATCTACTAATTAATTTATCTGCCTTTGTGTTAATCTAATTATCAATGTCTACCAACCCATCCATCCCTCCCTTTCTCTGTGTCTGTCTGTTTGTCTCTCTCTCTCATAAAAGGCCTTCCCCATACAAGATGAAACAGTGTAGTTGGACACTTATATTTCTTCTATTCAAATACTTTAATATATTTAATATGTTTTAAACTAAAATTAACTACCAAACTAACTGGAGTGACCTAAAAAAAAACCCCAAAAGATAAAACAGAAAAGGAACACAAAATTACTAAATATATAATAATAATAATAATAATAATAATAATAATATAATCAGTTTATTTTATGTTCACTATTTCGGTGTACTTAGTTTTATTTTCCTTACCTTCGGGCAATATTCCAATTTTTATTTCACCTGCCCCATCACTCTTCATCTCATTTGCGTTTTAATTTCTTGTAGTTATTTATTTATTTAATTAATTTTTCTTTTGTTTTATCATAGTTTTGTGTTAGGTTCATAGAATTACATATTTTATCTTTTCCTTTTTCCTTTTTTTTTTCTTTTTCTTCTTATCCCCGCTGGCATTGTCTTGTCTTAAATTAAACACATTCCCAAGAAATGACAAATTTACATCTTTTGGAATTTCATAGTTTTCCTCTCCCTTCCACTCTCTCTCTCTCTCTCTCTCTCTCTCTCTTTTATTGTCTTTCTTTCTGCCTCTCCCCCTCTCTCTCTGATGTGTGTCAGTATCAGTTTATCCCTCACTGTAGAAACATGATACATATGCATATACATATATATCCACACACACACACAAACACCATATACACATACACATGCCCATATGAATATGTGCAGATGTAGACACATTAAGGAAACTTATGCAAAGAAACACACACACACACATACGTACATACATGTATATATGTAAGTATATGTAAATGGGTTTGTGAAAGTGTGTATGTGCACAAAAGAATTTAATTTATTATTTTATTCACATTATTCTGCTGCTAACCTAAAATGATTTGGCTTCAAAAGACTGTAGAATATCTATGGTTATTTTCAGATGAATTAAAAGATACATGCAAAAAGAAAAAAATGGAGAATAGTAAATAAATTAGGAATGTTTGAAGCAAGGTGTGTGTGTGTGAGAGAGAGAAAGACAGTGGATATATATATATATATATATATATATATATATATATATATATATATATAGTATTATATGTGTGAGTTTGTGTGTGTGCAGGAATATATGTATGTTAGTCTACGTACATATATGTGTGTGTGTATATATATGTGTGTGTGTGTGTGTGTGTGTGTATATATATATGTGTGTGTGTATGTGTGCATGTATGTATCCCTCTCGGTATGTATATATGCATATATGTATGTCTCTCTGTGTGCATGTGTGTATATATATATATATATATATATATATATATATATATATATATATACGTGTGTGTGTGTATGTATATATATATATGTATAAATGTATATGTGTGTGTGTATGTATATATATATATGTATAAATGTATATGTCTGTGTATTTTTCATATATACATGTGTGTGTGTGTGTGTGTGTGTCTGTATTTATGGGAGTAACTATGTGTGTGTGTGTGTGTATGTACGTATGTGCATAATCAGTGTTACATTTTTTACTTCAATTATGAAGCCCTGTAGGTTTCTAAATAGTTGTGCGTTATGTTAGCGTCTCCAGGTGATACTTGTGTTTTGGCAGGCTTGTTTCATTTGCAATAGATGAAGATTTACGGTGACACTATTGTGAAGCACTAATCATGACACACCAAGCCAACAAAATGCTGAATAATAGATTTTGAGCAGAGAAAAGCAAAGCTGATTTGCGTAAGTGAAAGAGAACTCAACTAAGCTGAGACAAGCCAGATATATCTGAACAAAGCAAATTATTGCTGAGGGAAACTGAGCTGAACCAAAGCCAACCAGGCTGATGATGATAAGGCAAGACTGAACAACCTGAATCAAGAGGAGTCCAGTTAAGCTGAACAGAACAGAGACATGCTGAGTCAAGATGAACTGAACCAAGTGAAGACAGGCTGAGCTGAGCAAAGCTGATCAGAGCAATACGAACATGATCTGGATACGACAAAAAAAAAAAAATTAAGAATTTAAAAAAGCAGAAAAAAAACTACGTTATGTTGAGCAAAACCTAGCTGTTATTTCTTCATACACTTCCCTAACAGCAATATGTGTGTGTGTGCCTGTGTCTTTGTTTGTAAAAAAGCATGCAGATACACCCTTGCATGTACACACATTCAAACATACATACAATCACTCACATACTCACAACAGGCTTCTTTTTAGTCTCAGTTTAGAAAATCAGGTCAGAAGTTTGGTTCAGAAGATAATCTGCAGAAGGCTGGATTTCAGTGAAACTGAACCTAAAAGCATGTGTTTGGGAAGTGAACAGCTATAACTGTACAGTACACACATAAATACATACATATACACACACACACACACACACACACACACATATATATATATATATATATATATATATATATATATATATATATATATATATATATATATATATATATATATATGACAGTCTTCTTTTAGTTTCCATCTAACATATACATAGAAACCAGGAAACCACGCCCATGAGCCTGGCTAGTCTTGAAAAGGGTGCATAAATAAAAAATAATATATACATATAAACACATCTGTATAAATATATGTATATATATATATATACATACGTATAAATAAATGCATCTATATATACATGTGTATGCATATATATATATATACATATACATATGTATGAATATATGTATCTATATATACATGTATACATATATATGTAGATATATGTATATATATGCGTGTGTATATATATGTATATACTTGTATATGTCTGTATTTATATTTATGTATTTTTAGGTATATATATATATCTGTATATATATATATGTGTGTGTGTGTATATATATATATATATATATATATATATATATATGTGTGTGTGTGTGTGTGTACATATGTATATACGTGTGTATGTATATGGACATATATATATATATATATATATATATATATATATATATATATAATAAGGAAAAGAGTCGTACTTAATTTGACGGCTTTCGTTTATTGTCTAAATTACTATAATGCATCTGTTAATATCGGGAGGGCTATATTATATCATATTAGATTAAATTGATTTCCTCTCCATTCTTTTTCCACCCCCAGCTCATCCATTCACCATTCTCCTTCCCTCTATCCTTTTCCCTGTCCTCTCTTTCCTTCTCTGTTCTACTGTCATTTGCCACGGTGTTTAAGCAGAATTGTTGCTGTGTAATTTCAGAATCGGTGAAATCTGTGGAGTGTGAGAATTCTCACTGAGCGATTGCCTGTTGTGTATGCTGTCACCAATAATTTCTTCAGTCTTGGAGGTTAAGATTTTTAACTCTTCTTAGCTGGGATGTCTGGACATCCTGTCTGCTATAGTGATGAAACTTCCTTTCAAGTTACATCTTGCTGTCCTTCGACAGAAACCCACCTGAGACTGTCCCTGGTTCTATGACATAAACTCTTTATTTAAAGTGATCTAAATTAAACACCTTCCATCAAAATATATGTTCCAAACACAATGTTAATAACGAGAGTTATTTTATTAAATTCTTCATTATTTTTGTAATTAATTCAAACAATGGTTGTATCTTCCAATAGAAATATGACAACAAAAGGGTCGAATAACTTAAAAAAGGCAAATGTATGATGTTGCTCTAGATATATTCCTAAAAATATAAAATAGCTATAACTGGAAGGTCTTGAGTCCTCAACCAGCTGGATAAATATTGGTTTCAAATTTTGGTGCAAGGCTAGAAATTTCTGGAAAGGGGATAAGTCAATGATATTGATACCAGTGCTCAACTGGTACTAATTTTATCAACCCTGAAAAGATAAAAGGCAAAGGTAACCATGGTAAAATCTGAACTCAGAATGTTAAGATGAATGAAATACTGCTAAGTGTTTTGTCTGGCATGCTAACGATTGTACTAGCTTGCCGCCTTAATCAGCTTGATTAATATCGACTCAGGGTTATACGACAGCAACTCTTCTTAGTGTAGTTCTTCTTAGGTTAGATACTGTCTCCATAGTTGAGAACATACTCTGTCTCTGCGTGTGTATGCATGCATGCACACATGTGTAGGTTTGGGAATGAAAACAGGAAAATAGAATTTGAAACATGCCTTTATATTATCTATATATAAACTCTGAGTAATAGTTTTTTTGTGATATCTTTGCGGCTTTATTAATAAAGCACATTACTCTACCTCCGGTATTCGAGTACTATTGTTTCCCACCTTGTTTCACATTTATATGCTTACTCTGGTATACTCACACACACACACGCACACACACACACACACACTTACACACACTTACACACACTCATACATACACACACATTGACATGCCATCTGTTTAGGCCAGCCAGGTAGGCAGTGCTTACCCACCCAGACTCCAAAATTGTGAATATTAATTATTAACAATAAAGAGTAAATGATTTCCAATTCATTATAATAATGCTAAATTAATGCTTACAATTCTATGTATAATTCATCAAATGGTTGCTATTTTGATATTATTCAGGTACAACTTCCTGTGCCTCTTAAAGCTAAGTGTATATGTTTCTGGTATTGTGTGAAAGCAAGGTATTGTATAGAATGCCTAGGTATTCTATAGAGTGTCTAGAATTCTTTAGGCAAAGAATTTAGAAGTTGGACACTTTATTAATGAATTGAAATATGTACAACCAACACACACCCACACGTGTGTGTGTATATATGTATGTATGCATGTGTGTGTATATACATATATGTTTCTATTTATGTATGTGTGTATATATATGTGTTTATATATGTATGTGTGTATATATGTATATATATGCATGTGTATATATATATATATATATATATATATATATATATATATATATGTGTATATATATACAAATATATTTATGTATATATATGATGCAATTGTTTGTGTATACATATATACATATATAAGTGTATATATATGTGTGTGTGTGTGTGTGTGTATGTATATATATATATATATATATATATATATAATAGTAAAGAGTATAACAGACAACAGAAATGAGAGAAAATTTTATTAGCAAACTGTTACTGAAATCTAAACCAAATATAAATGTTCTGTTGAACATCGCATCATTTTTCAGTGTTTCTATTTATTGCAGTAGTCTGCAATTCAAATACCATTTCGAATTGCATACTACACACACACACACACACACACACACACACACACACACACACACACACATACACACACACACACACATTCTTAAGAACAATACCATTTCTTAGTTCAATACTTTATCGTACACATCACCTTTACTACTACCATTTTACCACCACCACCACCATAGCTACTACTATCATAGCTACCATCACCATCATCATCACAACTACCACTGCTTCCACTCTACATCCACACTCACTAACAGCACTACTGCTTTCACTTCCATCATCACTGTCACCACTGCCACCACAACTAGCATCCTTACCACCACCACCACCACCACCACCACATAAATTGCTGTATTGCAGTTAACCTGAGTTGAAATTTACTTGACCATCAGGATGTCTTCTGATGCCAGTAAAGGCTCCATGCACTCAGAGAACTGCGATCTGGCATGACTCTATCTTGATACCACTTGTCTAAAGCCTAACTGATAGAAACCATTAGAGGCATCAATGGTGACACCCAGAATATGAAGACAACCATGTCCTTTGTCACATGCTAGAATGGCAATCCAAGACAATAGCACCAGCCTGAGCTATAGTTTCTTAATATTGATTTCAAAATTTTGGCACAAGGCTGCCAAGTTTGGGTGGGAGATGAGTAAGTTGATTACATTGACCCCCAGTACTTAACTGATACTCCTTTTATTAACTCCAAAAGGATTAAAGTCAAAGTCGACCTCAGCAGAATTTGAACTCAGAACGTAATGGCAGATGAAATACCGCTAAGCATTTCGCCCGGCATGCTAACGATTCTGCCAGCTCTCTGCCTTATTGTCGTAATGATTCTGCCAGCTCACAGCCCTATATTCTCTTAATATTAATTGCTTGCTATCCAAGATAATGATTGGCAGGGATAATGATTAATTGCTTCTTGTCCAAGATACTGATTGCCTAATTAGTGAGGACAATCTGGCTATTTCTCTTATTTTTAATACAAATTTGGTAATCAAATGACTATCTTGGAAATGTCATCTGTCTTTTAATTGTTTCAGTCATTAGAATGCAGCCATGCTGGAGCACTGCTTTGAAAGGTTTAGTTCTGTGGTTCCCAAACTTTTTCAGGCTGTTGCCCCTTGGCACCGAGGCTGCATTCCTAGCACCACCCACCACTCACCACCACAAGATCTCTTTTTGCAAGAAATTCATAACAACTGTATTTCACAAATAAAATTTAATCTAATTAACTCATTTTTTGGGTTTCTTTTTCATCCATCACCCCACCCCCTTTTGGCCACTCCATTATCACACCCACTTTTCGTCAGCAATCCCTGGATTTTTCCACTACTCGCAGAGGGGCAGTGCTACCCACTTTGGGAACTGCTGGTTTAGTTGAACACATTAACTCCAGTACTTACTTTTGTTTAACCATGATATTTATTCTATCGATCTGCTTTTGCTGAACTGTTATGTTACGAGGATGTAAGGAACCCAACACTGGCTGTCAAGTAGTAGTGGGGTACAAGCCCAAACATAAAGGCACAAAAACATAGATATATATATACATACACACAGTCATGTGTATGTATGAGTGTATATATGGTCATGCATTTATTTCTTCAGAAATAACAAGAGAGAGAGAGAGAGAGAGAGAGAGAGAGAGAGAGAGAGAGAGAGAGAGAGAGAGAGAGTTAATAGATGAAATCAAGAGAATCTATATGTAGAAAACACGTAGTAGCAGCGTTCAAAAGATTTGAGCATACACTCTGCATTCTGAAATTGTTCCTGAGGACCAAGTCTGCAGAGTAAAGAGTGGCTCTAAGGGGAATCCAAGTGAGCAGATTTGGAGACAATGGTTGAAATAAGCAGAAAAAACTCCTTGGGTTTAATATATAGAATGTATATATACTTGTATTGGTGTTAGGAAGAGCATCCAGCTGTAGAAACGTTGCTAGATCAGATTGGGCCCTGGTGCAGCCTCCTGGATTGCCAGTCCTCAGTCAAACTGTCCACCCCTTGACAGTATGGAAAGCGGACATTAAATAGTATGAGGATGATGATGTATACTTGTGAATAAAGAAAAGGCAAAAACTGAAAGATTTTCAGAGGATTTTGCCCAAGGTGCCATGCAGTGGGACTGAACTTGGGACCGTGTTGGGAAGCAAGCTTCTTACCACACAACTACACCTGCACCTATATATATATATATATATATATATATATATATATCATCAGAAGCAGCAGTAACTCATATTGGAGTAGTTTATTTGTAGTGAGTGACTGAACCTCTTCATCCTGATGGGCGTGAAGGGTGCCCATGCATATTATATACACATGTGCATATATATACATTTGCATCATAAATATGCATGTATATTTATATATGTGTGTGGGCATGTATGAATATGTATACATATGCATTTACATGTGCACGCTATTTGAATACTAGTTCTACAATTGAATCTACTATTCAAATATCCTACCAGAATTATCCTCAGGTGTTCAATATTATTGAATATTATTGGAAAACCTGTTGGTATAGCAAACTTTTGATATGCAAGTATTCATATAAGCTGAACAACTCATGCCCCTTCTTCCCTTCCACCCTACTGCCCACTTTGCAATAAGATGTATTGGCAATATTAAAATAAGACTACTGCTAAAAATAGACCCCTGAGTAATGGCCACCCTTCCTTAATATTGCTATACTCTGCCTTAAAAAAAAAATTGAGTGATAATAATATAAGGTAATTAATTAAATGACTTAACCAGCCTCATTACATTTAATATATAATAATATGCCTGAAAGCCAGTTAAGAAATATTGAAGTTAATCCAAAAGGAAATTTTTTATCCTTAAATCAAAATATACAAATATATCAGAAATAGAATATTATATTATTAACTAGAGGGAATAACTTTGGTCTGTTAATTTTTTTAATCCTGAACTGCATATAACACAACTGTTAATATTGGAATGATGGTTTCACTGTAAAAGTAATAGTTAATAAGTAAAATTAAAACTTTGCTAGTTTTTAACTTTTATCTGTTTCATCTTTCAAATGCTTCAACTCAAAGAGCAGCTTTGAACTTTTTTTTTCCTTCTTCAAATAGGTACTATATTTAATAGCTTCTGCTGTTTATTGGATGGCTCAGTGGATGGTTAGAGGGATAGATGGATGGATACATGGAGAAATAGATGTATAGATAGGTAGATAGATAGATAGATAGAGATATGAATGGCTAAAGAAATAAATAGATGACAGGATAGATAGATAAATGGATGGCTAGATAGGTAGGGAGATATAGATAGATAGATAGATAGATAGATAGATAGATAGATGGATATTTAGAGATACAGAGGATGGTTATGGAGATAGAATGCTTGATAGATAAATAGATAGATAAATAGATATAGACAGGTGTTTGGATGGATAGATAGATAGATTGAAAGATAGATTAGTGATTAGATGGAAGGATGGATGGATAGATAGATAGATAGATAGATAAATAGAGGGATAGATTGACCTATGGATAGACAGATAGGTGGATAGATATAATTGTAATTGTGATATTCTGTGTAATTATTTTATATATAATTGTTGAATATATCAGAATATATTTAATTGAGTATTGAAACTACTAAAAGATTGAATCAGGATTTGAGAAGTAAAATGTATAATATAATTAATTTTGTTCAAGTTGTTATATAATGATATATAAGTACTAAGTGTTTGAGTGATAAAATATTAAAATCTAGACAGATTTTAATTTGCACTTAGCAACTATTCATATTTTTATGGTTAGTATTTATTCCAATATTAACAATTGTATTGTGTTTCAGTCTAAAAAATAGAATATAGAAAGTGAAAACAGAAATTAATGAATCCAAGTTATTTGCTGTTTTTAATAATGTAACATCTTATTTTCAACAACGCAGAAAATTTATATATATTTTGAGTTAAGGATATATCTCTATCGATCCATCTTCTCTGCTCGCTATTCCCATAAGTGCTGTATGGATAGAGTCTTCAGGTACCGCCTACAGAGGGTCCTATCAGATGTGACCATCATTACACTCTCTGGCCAGCATCCCAAATATAATTTACTGAAATTATGGATATCATCCAACCATCTCATAGCATATGGCCATAGCTATCCAGTCATCTTTTAAAACAGTATTGTGTGATTTGAGGAAAATTTGACTGCTCTTTATTGCTGGTTGATTAAGCATGTCCCACAGGGTGTATAAACTGAGAATATAAACAAGTAAGCCAAATGTGTTATGAGAAGCAACAAGACTTTCTCTTTCCTCATATATGTAACTTTATTTGGCCCCATTTACGTACCCAAGAAGAAAAGTAAATAAAGCAAATCAGCTTGGGAGTCTCTACACAGTCTCTTGACCTGCTAGACATAGCAGCCAAATTGCCTTCAGTTCACAGTCAGTTATATTAAAAAGCAAGGCAGCACATTCTGTAATGTTGCCAAGAAATAAGAGGGGATGGTCACAACTACAGCTGGAGTTCTTTGAACATAAGTGAACTGAACTGGAACTCATCAATTATCATTTAATGTCCATTTGCTTCGGTGCTCAAGGTAATCCTGGATCCATGGGGTTCCTTGATTGAAGGACTGTATCTTCAGTTATGTGGATACCATTTATGCTTTTGCATAACTTTTCTCATTCCAATTTTATACAACCTGTCCTTGATTGCCCTTTTTATCTGATGACCCTGTAGCAAATATAAGAAATCATTTATTGCCTATTGTTTTCTTTCAGTCTTATTTCCGTGTGCTTTTATATTTTCTCTCTCTGTAATTTGTCCTTCTGCTGTCCTCAGTATGGACCCTGGTGTCAGAATTGTTAAAGCATTGGACAAAAGGTTGAACGCTATTTGTTCTGGCTCTCTATGTTCTGAGTTCAGATTTTACTGAGGAGGTCACTTTTGCATTTCATCTTTTCAAGGGTCAATAAAATAAAGTACCATTAAAATAACAAACACCCTCCCCTCAAATTGCTGGCCTTGTGCCTAAATTGCAAATAACTAAGAGTAGCAAAATGAGAAGATTCGTTAGTGTCAGAGAGAATAATCAGTGGTATTTCTTCTAACTTTATATATTCTGAATTTGACTCCAATTGATGTCAATTTGTCATCCATTTAAAGTTCAATAAAATAAAGTACCAGTCATGTACTGGGATTGACAACACTATCTTGGCCTCTCCTTTTCAAAAACCTGCTGACCTTGGTCCTAGATTAGAAATAATTATGTTATTATCAAAGTGACTAATTTGTGGAATTGTTAGAGCATTTGACAAAATGCTTTGTGGTACGCCTCTCAATTATTTACATTCTGAGTTCAAATCCTACCAAGGTCAGCTTTGTCTTTCATCCCTTGGGGGTGGGGGCGAGTTGAATAAAATAAAAATATAGTAGCAGTCAAATACTGAGGTTTTCTCTTGTCATCTCTCTTCAAAAAGCTGTCAACCATGTTCCTAAATTGGAAACAATTGTGTTATTACTACGGCGAGGTTCATGGAGTAAAATACCAGTCAAGTACTGGAGTTGATGATATCAGTTAACACCCTTGTCTCGAAATTGCTCACTTTGTGCCTAAATTAGAAACAATTATTATTATTAATAAGCGAAACAGGAATTTCTTGCTTTATATTTTTCTATTTTCTTTTAATTATGTTGCTGCTCATGAAAAATAGAGTCAGAAAAAATTAACAGTTACACCTTTGGGTAAATATCTCCTCATGAGGAATCATATTCTTCTCCTTCATCTTTCTTAGACATTTCCTTCTTACATATCTTCATCTTTTTCTTCTTCTTCTTCTTTTATGTCAGTTTCTTAAATTCATATTTTAATTTTTAATATAATAAATTTTTAAAACTGTATTCAACAGCAATATTAATTTTTTTTTTTCGAATAAAAAAACAAAACAAAACAAAACTTTTTTTTTCTAACAGGTCTTGAATGATCATCATCCTATCCTAATTCAATTTTATGATCCTTCCCCCTTCTACCACCATCACCATAATAATAATAATAATAATAATACAAAAAAAAAAAGAAAGAAAAAGATAAGACAAAATAGATTTTTATACTATTTCTAGTTGTTGTTACTGTTGTTTTTGGTGTTGTTTAATAAAGAGTTATAAATTCAGTAAAAATCTGAATTTATTCTTTGCAGTTTGAGTGAATTTAATGTAGCATACATATTCAGAACGTAATATTCATCTTTCAAATCTAAAATTCTATGGTAGAAAAATTAATCTAATTTATTGCTAAATTATTTAAATATAACTTCACATTTCTTGCTGCTTGTGTGTACACATCTGTGTGTGTGTGTGTGTGTGTGTGTGTGTGTGTGCGTGCATGCGTGTGTGTGTGTAGATATAGATATGTGTGTGTGTATACATATACATACACAAACACATATATGTATATATGTATGTATATATATATATATATATATATATATATATATATATATATATATATACATACACACACACAGCATTGGATAAAATGCTTGTCAAGTATATGTGTGTGTATACATATATTTCTATCTATATAGAAATATGTAATTGTGTACATATATATATATATATATATATATATATATATATATAGTTGTGCATATGTTTAGATATAAATGCATATATATGTACATACATATGAATATGTGTCTGCATATATATCCATATGTGTATGTACATGTGTGTGTGTGTATATGTGTTTGTAGTGAGGTGGGGGTTATATCTACATACAAGTGTGTATATTTGTGTGTGTATGTGTGTGTATATATATATATATATATATATATATATATATATACTCACATTTATATATATATATGTATGTATGTATGTATGTATATAAAATAAGTATTTATGTGAGTGCAGATAGATTGAGGGGTTTCTGGAAGAGAATGGGAAAATGTCAAATTTTTATCACCTGATTCTTTATTCTCTTACAATCTCTCTCTCTCTCTCTCTCTCTCTCTCTCCATCTCTCATTTTCCCCTCACTCCATCTCTGTTTCTTTCCCTCTCTCCACCTCTCATTACCCTCCCCTTCTTCTGTATCGTTTTTCTCAATGATTTTGATAGAAGGTTGCAAAATCAATAAAATTAGTATCGCTGTACAATCCAAGTAATTGAATGCTTGCTGTTTTGTAAATATATTTAAAGTGGAAGCTCAACAGAAAAGTCTACATATTCATTCATCCATCCATCGATACATGCACACACACACACACACACATATATATGTGCACACACACACACACACACATATATATGTGCACACACACACATTCAGATATGCAAGCATATATGCCATTTATGTCCGAAGGCAATGTCAGTATTTTATAGATATACTTGATAATCTCTGTCATTCTTTCTCCCTCACTCATTCTCTGCCCCTCCCTAACTTGCTCACACACTCCCTCCCTCTGTTTATCAATACGTATACACACACATATAATACATATATACATACATA
>NC_142951.1:8813409-8823409 GCF_046866305.1 Octopus bimaculoides
TGCCTGAAGTGGTTTAGAATCTCTTTGTTTAGTCTGCCGAGTCATTAGAAATGATGCTACCAAGGTGTCTGAATTGGAAGGATGTATCTGAATAAGTCAACGGATGTGCAGCAGGGCAGTACAACAGACCATTGGGGATTTCTGGTTAGTAATTATGAGCCCCATTGTATCTTAAAACTGTAACACCTGCTGAGATGATGGCTCCTAATTCTTCAGTGTTAGGTACCTGAGTAAATTCACACACACACACACACACACACACACCATCATCATTACCATCGTCATCATCATTTTAATGTCCCCTTTTTTATGCTTGCATGGGTTAGGTGGAATTTGTTGAAGCAAATTTTCTCGGGCCATATGCCTTTCCTGTCACCAATGCTCACCTGTTTCCAGGCAAGTAAATATTTTCCTCACAGACACGTTTTTTTTTTCTTCATGGAAGACAAGGAAACAAGCAACTTTGCTTGCATGATGCCCATTTAGTCATCACAGGCTGTCAGAAGTACACACACACAATCATAGATACACACATGCACACGTGTGTCTGTGTGTGTGTGTATATATATATGGATGGAAACTTTATCTGTCATTGTTGCATGAAGCAAAACAGGCCATGCTGTCTACTCAAGAAAACACATAGCATTACTTAGCAGTTTGGCAAAAGACATTGATAAAATAAAATGACTGAAACAGAAAAAAATTAAAAGATAAACCCTGTATTGGGTAATAATTTGTGAGTGAAATTTAGAAGAAGGAAACTGTGAGAAGCCCGTTTTATGTGTGCTTGTGCATGCATGTGTGTGTACATGTGTAAGTACAGGTGTATGGAGCAAGCTTCATTGCAGTTTCCACCTGCCGAATTTCATTCACCAGTTACTTGTCAACACATGGTTACATTACCCTAATTTGATCCCAGAATCCGAAGGTTGTGAAGCAAACTTCTTAACTACCTCACCTTCACCCACACCTATTTTCACATAATTTGTTTTTCTTACTTTTTCCACAGGGGCATAATTAATTGGTTGTATAAGCTTCCACCAATGTTTGTTGGTAACCATTCCCAGTTTGTGAGTGAGTCCTGTATTATTAATGCTGTGGGGTGACTTTTTATTGTTTTAACTATTTCTAAAAATTATTTTTATGCTTGTTTTATTACTTTATTAATAAAATATATTCCATTGATGCAATGATATGCGGACATTGAGTTCTTCTCCCTCTCTCTTTCTTTCTCTTTGGATTTTTCTCTCTCTTCTCTTTCTTTTTATCTCACTTCCTCTGTCTGTTCGTCTCTGTCTCTCTGTCTGTCTCTCTCTCTGTCTGTCTCTCTCTCTGTCTGTCTCTCTCTCTGTAACTGTTATGGCATTACAATAACTGCAATTACTTAACAAATTGATTCTTGCTCTCAAACACTTGTAAAACTGCTGTGTCAATATATATAAGGGAGGGAGTCAGAGAGAGAGGGAGAGAGAGAGAGAGAGAAAGATGGGGATGAAGAAGCAATAAAAATGAGTAGGAGAGACTACAGAGACTGAGGTATGTATGGGGGTGAGAGAGACGTGGGTATAACTATATATAGGGAGAAATGAGGCAAAAACTGGGTGAGAGACAGACAGAAGAAATACAACAAGGACTGACAGAGATAGGAAGAGAGAGAGAGAGAGAGAGAGAGATATGGGAAAGATGAAGCACTACAAGCTGAATGAAAAAGCGCAAGAGAGAAAAAGAAAGAGGGTAAGATAGAACTTGAAAGAGAGAGACAGACAAATGAGAGAGGAAGATATAAATTGATAGAAGAAGAGAGGTGGATAGACATTGAGAGAGAGAGAGAGAGAGGGACTGAGACACAGCGAAGCAATAGAAAGACAGGCTTGAATAAACAACATTGTTTATATAATTAGTTTGACATGCACTAATTATTGATCGGGGTTTTACTGTTTTTTTTTAATGTGTTTTTTTTTTTGGTTAATTTTATTGTGACTTTTTTTCCCTTCATTTCTTTCTGGTGCACTTTTCTAGCCATTCCCAGCAGCTAACCAATAGCATCCAGTTACATTCTACTTTATATTATATGCATTTTACAAACAATAGCACCGTTGGGGAGGGGTGGATGGGAGAAGAGGCGGGAGGGGCAAGGCTGGATTCCATCAGGCCAATCCCTGGTTCATGTCATTTATGGCAGTGAGAGCGACAAGGGAGTATCTGTCCAATTTGGATGGAACAAATACTGTGTGCACAACATAACCAGTATTTGCATAATATTTACATTTGTTTTTGCAGATATGACTGTGTGGTAAGAAGCTTCCTTCCGAATCACATTGCTCCGGGTTCAGTCTCATTGTTTGGCACCTTGGGCAAGCGTCTTCTGCTATACTCTTGGGCCAACCAAACCCTTTTGAGTGGATTTCGTTGACAGAAACTGAAAGAAGCCTGTTGTGTATATGTATATATATATATATGTGTGTGTGTGTGTGTGTGTCTTTGTATCTGTGTTTCTCTCCCACCGTTGCTTGACAGCCAGTGTTAGTTTGTTTACATCCCCATAACATAGCATTTCGATAAAACAGACTGATAGAATAGGTGCAAAGTTTAGAAAATACATACTGAGGTTGATTCATTCGACTAAAAGTGCTTCAAGGTTATGCTCCAGCATGACCGCAGTCTTATGATGGAAACAAGTAAAAGATACATACAGTGATGAAAATGTTCACACATACAGACACGCGCACAGATATACATATATATATATATATACATACATATATACATATATATATATATATATATATATATATATATATATATATATATATATATATATACTTTATTTAAAAGCAGCAGAAATATAACAAAAAAACCGTTACTCTGAGTTTCACGTTCCCGTTCATCGGACAAGGCTTCTTTCAGTTTCTGTTTATCAAATCCACTCACAAAGCTTTGGTTGGCCCAAGGTGCCACGCTGTGGGACCGTACCCAGAGCCATATATATAATGTATATCATCATCGTCATCATCATTTTAATGTCCATCTTCCATGCTGGCATGGGTTTGAAGGTTTGACAGGAGCTGGCAAGCCAGAGAGCTGCCCAGATTCCAATTGTCTGTTTTGGT
The DNA here is from genome assembly GCF_046866305.1 of Octopus bimaculoides. Classification (NCBI taxonomy): domain Eukaryota; kingdom Metazoa; phylum Mollusca; class Cephalopoda; order Octopoda; family Octopodidae; genus Octopus; species Octopus bimaculoides. The sequence goes on from NC_142951.1 coordinate 8,816,520, forward strand.
ATAGTTTCTATGGTTGGATGATCTTCCTAATGCCAACCGCTCCACAGAGTATACAGGGTATTTTTTACAGGGCACTGGAACAAGTGTTCCATATGTGACACCTGCATGGATGCCTTTTACATGGCATCAACACTGGTGATTCTTATGTGACATTGGCATGGATGCTTTTTACATGGTACTGGCACAATATATTTATATATTAGATTGGTAGATTTATAGATTGCTTTGATGGGCTTCTTTTGGTTTCTTTCTACATAACCTACTCAGAAGGCTTTGGTTGACCCAGAGCTGTGTTAGAAGACACTTGCCCAAGGTGCTATACAGTGGGACTGAACCCCAAGCCAGGTGGCTAAGATGCAAGCCTCTTAACAACACAGCTACACCTATATATATATATATATATATATATATATATATATATATATATATATATATATGTACACATATGCATACACACAAGGTGATTCAAATGTTCTTTTGACGAGGTCAGTTTGAGCTTCATAATGAATATCTAGTCTCGATTTTCTTTCTACCCATCCCACCCTCACATCTCTCACCTCCAACACTTAACTGCTGGTTATTTTATCTCACCATGAGATATTTAGCTTTATTTGGTATTCAAAACCTTTTCAGTAGATAGCGATCAGCACAAAGAAGCCAGTTCCACTGTCACAAGATAGAAGCACTTGTTTGTGTTTTCATCACCTTTGATAGGCGTTCATTGGTAAAAGTCAGGTTCCTTTGTGCCGTCATCAGCATCTTTAGATAAAAAGGTTATTATTAGGGTTGAGGTAAGGCAGGCACAAACTTCGAGGAACACTTTAGGAAAAGAGCAGCAGAGAACAAAATACTCAATACAAAGCATAAAATCAGAAGGCATAAAACATACGTCCTCAGAATATTGTTTTATGGTGTTGAAACTTGGACTATATACTTAATGCTCATAAAAAGGCCGAATTCTTTCCATTTCCAGTGATTCTATAAGATCTGAAACATGCATGCATGCTTGTGCATGCATATGACACACACACACACACACACACACACACACCTTAAATATGCTGAAACTGCAAATTCCTTGGTCTGGATAACCAATGAGATGAAAACTGCTTAGTTGTCCCATTTGTATTCATTTTCCCCTTTTTGCGCCTTTTCTCATTCATATATATACATATATATATATGTGTGTGTGTGTGTGTGTGTGTGTGTGTGTGTGTGTACACATATGAGGTTTGATCAATAGGTATCCTGACTGTTGCCATAGTAATGAAGCCAAAGCATGCAGAGTAAAGCTGCTTGGCAAAGGTTGACCTTGAACTCTGCTTGCTGTGCATGTGCACTAACTTTTAACATTCTGGCTCACTTCCACTATTTACAGCAGTACGTTGATGGAAAGTGTGTAGTGTGTTATCGTCACAATGACCGCGACAGAGAAAGTTGTCAGGCTTATAAAAAATTAATATTGGGGTTGATACATTCAGATAAAAATTCTTCAAGGCAGTGCCCCAGCATGGCTGCAGTTTAATGACTGAAACAAGTAAAAGAAGGTAAAAGATAAAGGATATATATACATATATATATATATATATATATATATATATATATATATATATGGTAAATGAAAGACAGAAGATGGAATATATGAGAATTTTTATTAATCATGACAATTGTTTTGACACATCTAGCATTAATCTCTCATGGGTGGGACACATAACAACTGGTTCAGGAGCTTCCAGCGGTGCAGATGTGTCTTATCAGGTGATAAATAGATACAACTCATTAAAATAATAGTTCTTCAATGTATCTTCTTGTTTTGTAGAAAGAAAAGCAGCAAAATGAAAAGAAATATCTTCATTTATATAGAAAATCAAAAATAAAATCACAGATGCAAAAAAGAGATGAACATGCAATACTGTGTGGAAAGAATTAAAAATAGCCATTAATAAACATGGATGTATAAACGTACTCATGCAAGCTGAATGGTGTGTGTACACTCGCTCATACAAGCATCCACGAAAATGTTAGTGTGTGCATGCGTGGGGTCTGGTGCACATACGATCACAAAGCGAGTTTATAGCTACTTGGTGTTTATAAGAATGGGGAGGTTAAAACTAAACTTAATTCATCCATACCTTAAAGTAAATTATGTTAACAGTTATTCAAATTCATTCCCACTGCATTGTGTTAAAGTACATTTACATGTGTGTGGGCATCTTGAGAGTCTTTCAGAAATTCTATTAATGATCTCCTCATTGGTCCACGGAATAGACATATATATATGTGTCATTTCTTTACTGCCTGCAAGGGGCTACACACAGAGGGGACAAACAAGGACAGACAAATGGATTAAGTCAATTATATCGACCCTAGTGCATAACTGGTACTTATTTAATCTACCCCAAAAGGATGAAAGGCAAAGTCAACCTCGGCGGAATTTGAACTCAGAACGTAGCAGCAGTCAAAATACCACTAAGCATTTCGCCCGGCGTGTTAACTTTTCTGCCAGCTCACTCACCTTTATATATATATGTGTGTGTTTTACCCCACCACTGCTTGACAACCGGTGTTGGTGTGTTTATGTCCCAAAAACTAAATAGTTCAGCAAAAGAGAGTGACAAAATAAATTCTAGGTTTAAAAATAAAGAAGTACTGGGGTTGATTTGCTTGACTAAAATTCTTCAAGGCATTTCCCCAGCCCAACCACAGCCTAATGGTTGAAACAAAGTTTTGTTGATATGTATAATATGGCCATTTCATTTAATGGACATGGTGCATGTGTTTCACTTAGTTGCTAATTGCAACATTATAACAGACTAGTTTAATAGCCGCACTCCGTGGAAACTTTAAACCTAGCTCCTGTGGAAGGCTAATTGGACCTGCAACCCCAAACTAAAGAGAACAATAATAGTAAAGCATTTATTGGTACCCTACCAATATGGTTTAAATGAAAAACTCGGAAGTTCACAAATTTTTGGAGTTCTTTTGAAATTTGAATTTTCAACTGTTAGTTTATAACAAATCCTCATCCAGTCCTGATCCAAATGCTGGATGTTCAAGAACCAAATAAAGGGCAGGTTTTCAATCCCAGGATTGTCTTGATTCCAAAAAGGTATACAGTAATCCCTTTCCCTATTGCAGTTTATTATTTAAGCTTACTACACTGATTCCTCTCTGGTGTTGTTTTGCATTTATAATAAAATGAATATATACAAATTATAAAAGTAATTTTAAAAATTATACAGTACAGTACTGTTTCTACTTCACGGATTTTCACCTATCACGGAAGGTTTTGGAATGTAACACCCATGTAATCGAGGGGTTACTGTAATATGTCTGTGTAGAGCAAATGCAGACTGAGATACAGGGGTCAGACAGAATTTTGGGCAGGCAGAATTTTGTGTTTATTATTATAGATGACTGCATCCTGCATAACACATACTGATTTCTTTCTCTCATACACTTGTGCTTGTCAGGCATCTGTCACTTGAGTATTACTTACAAAGGAATCTGTTAGCCTGAGGCTAAAGTAAAAGACATTTGCCCCAAGACACACCATGTGATACCAAACACCATAGCCACGGTGTTAGAAAGCAAATTTCTTAACCATTCTGCTATGCCTGCATCAAATGCCATTCTGAAATTATGGCGAAAAAACATCTAAAACACCGCACATAATTTTCTTTTTAATTTTTATCATCATTATTATTATTATTATTTTGATAGGGAAAAAAAATCAGAAAAGATTAAAAAAAAAAAAGAATTCCTAAACCATCTCGGGAAAAATGGCAATCAAATTAATTTCTTTTATGTGATTTCATTGGATAACAATTATTAGTACATTGATTTTTTTTTTGTTTTTTGCTTTTGTATGTGATCTTATTGGATAAAAATTACAAACGCCTTAATTTTTCTTTTATGCGATTTTCATTGGATGAAAATTGCAATCGTATTAATTTTTATAATTTGATTTCATTATCACCACCCCTCCCACTCCTCCCATTTATTTATTTATTTATTTATTTATTTCGTTTTGTTTTGTTACTTTTAATAATTTTCTTTGTACACTGAAGCCATTGAAACTCTACATCTGAAATGGTTTCACAGTTGTTGAATATAATTGTTTTATTGTTCTGGCTATTGTTCTTTAGCCCCTGGTCAGCTCTGATTGGCTGAACTATGATTGTAGACATTTCAGCTTTAGCCATCTCATCTTTTTAGGTGTGTTGAAAATACTTAGGACTACATGTGCTATCCAATGTGGGTTTTTCTTTATTGAGTCCTTTAGCAGTTAAACCAGTCATATCTGGCCAAAATAATCTGCATGTTTTACCTTCAAACTAGACAGATTCAGCCTTTCACACTTAGCCAACCATGTCTTTCTCAAAATAAACAATCGCATAACTGAAATCTCAAAGCTACAAGATAATGCAGGATTAATTCAGAACAATGTGGATAAATAAGTATTACATTTGACACAGCAATCTGTTCAGTTGTTATTTCTAGCACATCAGGTGATTCTATAAAGGGTCTCTCATTTGCTCATTGTTGTAACTGTTGTTGCTGCTGCTGCTGCCAGTGCACTTTGTCTGATGCTCTACTCATTATGCTAATGTACCACCCTAATTAAGCCTTTGCTTTAGCCCCTTCCCTGAGCCATTGTATGTGTGTATGTATATATATATATATATGTATGTATATGTGTGTGTGTATATATATATGTATGTGTGTGTATATATATATATATATGTATGTATGTGTTTGTATATATATCTCTGTATGTATGTGTGTGTTTGTATATATGTCTATGTACGCATGTGTATGTGTAATGTTTATGTGTCTATATCTGTATGTATGTTTATGTCTCTATGGATGTATGTTTATGTGTATGCACGTATGTTCTCTTTCGCTGAACTGCCAGGTTACAAGGAAACAAACAAACCAACACTGGTTATCAAACAGTACTTATAAGTAGTGGGGACAACAAACATGAAAATAAAGAAATGCATGCACGCACACGCGCATATGCAAACACATACCAGACCTAAAAAATGATTACTCGAGTCAATTTGTTCAACTAAACACTTCAAGAGGGTACCCCAGCATGGCCACAATACAATGACTGAAACCAGTGGAGGTTAAACAATAAAAAGAAAAGCAAGAGCTTCCTCTCATCCACATTTTTACTATGAGACAAAGATTGCTTTGCTCGTAGCCTCATCCTAGCTGCTATAAACAATTTAGCTTACTTTCAAATGTGTCTTGTGTTTTATTTGGAATTACTTGTCAATTACAAATGTAGAAATATTCCACTATTATGTTCTTTGGCAAATATTTCTACTCTTCATCGAATTAAGTAGAAGAATAAATGAAATTTCAAAGAAATTGTGTAAAATGCTTCATTTTAGATTTTCAATTCATCTGAATTGGTATTTGATAAAATTTCTTGTGTTATACTTTTGTATGTGTGTATGTTTATGTATCTATATGTTATGTATGTACCTGCATGTATGTATGTATGTATGTAGGTGAAAATATCTGAAAGTGTGTTTTTGTGTCTGATATGAAAATGTGTGTATTAACATGTCTGCATATGTTCTTGTTTGTGTATCAGCACAATTATATACACGTATGCACGTGCACACATAAAGGTATATCATATATATGTATATGTGTGTGTATATATATATATATATATATATATATATATATATATATAAAGAGATATAGACAGAGAGACTTGAATAATCAAATTCATCATCATTTTCCATCCATTTTCCATACAGGCATGTGTTGGACTGTTTGACAGGAGCTGTCCAGGGTCCAAGGTCCAGTTGTCTGTTTTGGTATGGGTTCTATGACTAGATGCCCTTCCTGGGTGCTTTTTATGTGGCACCAGCACAGGTGCTTTTGTTTGGCACCAGCATGGGTGCCTTTATGTTGCAGCTGCATGGGTGCTTCAACGTGGCACGAGTGCTTTTTATATGACACCAGCTTGTGCAAGCTCTCAAGAGAAAGACCTCTCAGCTGAGAGAGGGATGTAGAGCACACACCTGTATGTATGTATGAATGGCCACAGTTTTTACTTACCTTGATGTGTCTTCTCAGGCACAGCAAACTGCCAGAAGTCTTGGTCCCTTTTCATCTCTGTGGGACTTCATGTCTGAAGATTCTTTCTCAATACTTTGTCCCACATCTTCCTGGGTGTACCCCTTCCACAAGTACTCTCCAAAATTAGAGATTGGCACTTCTTTGTGCAGCTGTCCTCATCTATATGCATTGCATGACCATACCAGTGCAATCTTCTCTCTTGCTCACTTCATCTGATGCCTCTTATACCTGTATTTTCTCTCAAATCATTTACACTCTGTCGCACTTAGTCACACAGGCAATCATAAATTCATATAGACACACACGTCTAAGTATATATCAATGTATATATGTGTGTATATATATATATGCATATATATGTGTGTATATATATATGCATATATGTGTGTATATATATATGCATATATATATGTGTGTATATATGTGTATATATGTGTATATATATATATATGTAAATATATGTGTATAAATGTATATATATATGTATGTATGTATATATGTATATATATATGTGCATATATGTACATGTATATATTTATTTATGTATGTATGTATATATGTGTGTGTGTATATATGTACATGTATATATTTATGTATGTATGTACATATATATAAATATATATGTGTGTGTATATGTACATATATATATATATATATATATATATATATATATATATATATATATGTACATGTGTGTTTATATATGTATTTCTATGTGTATATACATACACACAAAGACATGCATATGTATTTATATACTTTCAGACAGGTATTCATAACTT
>NC_142951.1:8828409-8830909 GCF_046866305.1 Octopus bimaculoides
TTTCTAAAAGCATTCTATAGAGATCAAAGCTTAAAGACACACATTCACATGAGTCACTCAAATACTCAACATCACAGAGGAACACTGTACATATACATGCACAATCACAAATATGCACACACTCACACACACACATTAACAAATCCACAATTACTACACATACATGATCAATATTGCATATAAACTAATTCCCAAACACTTCCATCCCTATATCACACCAAAATAATTTAATTTCCATTTTTATAGTTTTACAATTAATTTCGATATTTATCCCATCCCTGCTTTTCGTTTTGGTCCTTGAATTTTTTAGATAATTTTTTACCCACCCACTGTGATAAAATTGAGATCCTAAAACCAAGGTGCCACTTAAAAAGTATTGGTGTGGGTGGGTGCTGATGTCCCATAAAAGGCACTGGTGATGGTTCCATATACAAAGTGCTGGTGATGGTGTCACATACAAAGTGCTGGTGATGGTGTCACATAAAAAGCACTGGTGCTTGTGCCATGTCAAGAGCATTGTTGATAGCACCATGTAAAACGCACTCAGTACACTTTGTAAAGTGGTTGGCATTAGGATGGGCATCAAATCATAGAAACCAAGCCAAAGGAAATACCAATATTGATACAATTTATCAACCAGTAGATTACCGGACTAAAACGGTTTAGGTGATTTTGTTAAAATTCTTCCTACTCTGAGTTTTTTTTCTCTTCTTTTGGTCTTAAATATTTAGGCACAGGCTTGGCTGTGTAGTTAAGATGCTCAATTTACAACCCCATGTGGTGTTTTGGGTTCAGTCCCAATGCATTGCACATTGAGCAAATGTCTTGTGCTGAAGATTCAGGCTGACCAATGCCTTGTGAGTGAATTAGGTTGAGAGAAACTGAAAGAAGCGCAACATATACAGGGTGCATAAGATATTTGAGGAGAGATTTATGTTTATAAAAGAAACAGATATATAATAACAGATAATAACTTTATTTATCAAAAAAGGCTAGGAGGATAAAAATAAACATTCTTTTCTATAATGTTACTCAATAAAGCTACCTTCAGCTTCAACAACTGCTTCTATATGAGATCTAAATCTTTTACATGCTCAAATCAAGGGGTCCTGGTTCATTTTCGACATTACTCTGACTATGGCAGCTTTCAAAGAATCTTTGGTGCTATGGACATATTCATTGACCACTCTCTCAACAACCCTCCACATGTAAACAGCATGCCTCTTCATTTCTTGAGTAAGCTGAGGGTCTGCTATTATTATTATTTTCTGAAATGAAGATTATACAGAGTTTGCAAAAAATGCAACAATGACCCCCAAAGGGTAAAAGGTATGTCTTCAAATACATTATGCACCCTGTATATATATATATATTGGAAAAAATAATAAGGTACTCAGATATCTGGATGGTTGTGTGACATATTAATAATAAAAATCTGTAAATGTACAACCATCCAGATATCTGAGTACCTTATTATTTTTTCTAATATATAATTCATGTACATCACCTCCAAACCTTCCAATATATATATATGTATATATGAATGTGTGTGTTTGTGCATGTGTTTCCTCACCATTATTTGACAGCTGGTGTTGGTTTGTTTACATTCCTGTAATGACAGATAAAAAGATATGTACTTGGGGCAATTTGTTTGGCAGAATTATCACGCTGGGCAAAAAGCTTAGTGGCATTTCGTCCATCTATATGTTCTGAGTTCAGATTCCATCAAGATTAACTTTGCCTTTCATCCTTTTGGGGGTCAATAAAATAAGTACCAGTTGTATACTGGATTTGATGCAATTGACTGTCCCCCTCCCCCAAATTTCAGGCATTGTGCCTATAATAGAAAGAATTATTATTATTATTATTATTATTATTATTATTATTATTATTATTATTAAGGTTGTGAGCTGGCAAAGTTGTTAGCATGCTGGGCAAGGTGCTTAGTGGCATTTTGTCCATCTGCCCGATCTGAGTTCAAATTCTGCTGAAGTCGACTTCAGCTTTTATCCTTTGAAGGTTGATAAACTAAGTACCAGACAAGTACTGGGGTTGATGTAATCAACTGTCCCCTCCCCACAAATTTCTGGCATGGTGCCTACAGTAGAAAGGATTATTATTGGCTGTCCCCTCCTGTACAATTCCTGACTTTGTGCCAAAATTTGAAACTAGTTTTATGATTTATTCATCTCTATGTAAATGCCCACCATCCTTTGTCAGTGTATTGTCCTAAATATTTTGGTGGTCCTTGTGGCCAATAAAGAAAGAATTATTATTATTGATAATAATAATTTTCTTTAATATAATTTTCAAATTTTGCTTTTTTTGCAGTTCTGTTTGAAACTAAATCTAAATAATAAATAAATAAATAGTTTTGAAAATATAAAACTAAAAAAAAAAAAGCATAAATCAAAACAAGCAAAATAAATTCTTAAAAAACACTAAAATACATAAAAATAAATGTCTAATTAAAACTTTAAAATAAACCTTAAAAGCATGA
>NC_142951.1:8838409-8840025 GCF_046866305.1 Octopus bimaculoides
GAAATACCTAGCCAAGGATAAACCTCTGTACCTGGCTTTCGTTGACATGGAGAAAGCCTTTGACAGGGTCCCCCGATCCCTTATCTGGTGGTCAATGAGGAAACTTGGGATAGAAGAATGGCTAGTGAGAGCTGTGCGAGCCATGTACAGAGATGCGGCCAGTAAGGTGAGGGTTGGAAATGAGTACAGCAATGAATTCCGGGTAGAGGTAGGGGTCCACCAAGGTTCCGTCCTCAGCCCTCTATTATTTACCATAGTCCTCCAGGCAATCACAGAGGAGTTCAAGACAGGTTGCCCCTGGGAGCTCCTCTATGCTGATGACCTTGCCCTAATTGCGGAGTCACTATCAGAACTAGAGGAGAAGTTTCAGGTGTGGAAGCAAGGTCTAGAATTGAAGGGCCTTAGAGTCAACCTAGCTAAAACCAAAATCCTAATAAGTAGGAAGGTAGATAAAACACAAACCCCTTCAGGTAGATGGCCCTGCTCAGTATGTAGAAAAGGAGTAGGTAGTAACTCTATAAGATGTACCGGTGCAAGCTATGGACACATAAGAGGTGCAGCAACATCAAAGGCAGGTTAACTAGCAAGTTAGTTTTTGTTTGTGGCAGATGTTCAGGTGCAATAAAGACTGCAAACAAACAGGAAACAACTTCTATCTCATTCCAGGGTGAAAAACTAGAGGTAGTCGATAGCTTCCGCTATCTGGGCGACCAAGTTAGTAGTGGGGGTGGGTGCGCTGAAAGTGTAGCTGCTAGAATAAGAATAGCCTGGCAAAGTTTAGAGAGCTCTTACCCCTGCTGGCGACAAAGGGACTCTCACTCAGAGTAAAAGGCAGACTGTATGACGCATGCGTACGAACAACCATGCTACATGGCAGTGAAACATGGGCTGTAACTGCTGAGGACATACGTAAGCTCGCAAGGAATGAAGCCAGTATGCTCCGTTGGATGTGTAATGTCAATGTGAATACCCGTCAGAGTGTAAGTATCTTGAGAGAAAAGCTGAACATTAGAAGCATCAGTTGTGGCGTGCAAGAGAGACGATTGCGCTGGTATGGACATGTGGTGAGAATGGAGGAGGATAGCTGCGTGAAAAAGTGCCACACCCTAACAGTTGAGGGAACCCGTGGAAGAGGTAGGCCCAGGAAGACCTGGGCTGAGGTGGTGAGGCAAGACCTTCGTACATTGGGCCTCACCGAGGCGATGACTACGGACCGAGACCTTTGGAAATGGGCTGTGCGTGAGAAGACCCGGCAAGCCAAGTAAGATCGTTGCCAGTGCCCCTGGACTGGTTCTTGTGCGGGTGGCACATGAGATGCACCATTTTGAGCGTGGCCGTTGCCAGTACCGCCTGACTGGCTCCTGTAGGATTTTCGAGCGAGATCGTTGCCAGTGCCCTGGACTGGCTTGTGCGGGTGGCACATAAAAGACACCATTTCGAGCGTGGCCGTTTTCGTGCGGGTGACACGTAAAAGCACCCACTTACACTCTCTGAGTGGTTGGCGTTAGGAAGGGCATCCAGCTGTAGAAACTCTGCCAAATCAGACTGGAGCCTGGTGTTGCCATCCGGTTTCACCAGTCCTCAGTCAAATCGTCCAACCCATGCTAGCATGGAAA
>NC_142951.1:8843025-8870861 GCF_046866305.1 Octopus bimaculoides
AAACCTTGTTTTAATTTTAGTTTTCAAACCAGTCTATAACAGTAAAATTTCATATACTTATTTGAATATTAGAGGTGTTGTATTGATTGAGATGAGTAAGTTGAAATTCTAATCATATTTGGTCTAATCATATTTATGGAAAAGAAAAGCTATAATTTTGAGGTTTATTGTGAGATTGTTAAAATGTAACTAGAGTAAATATGTGGTTATTTGACTAAGTTAACTTCTGAGCACTTCTATATATGTGATATCCAATTAAAAATCCTTATTTGGGAAGTATTTAAATAGTTTTCTAAATGAATGTGCACAATTCAGAGATAATTCATTTACGTGATTTATTAACCAGTAATTACAGGTAAAGATATGGAATATTTCTTTGAATAGATTACATCTCAAGTTCCTAATAGTATACAAGGAAACACTATGAATAATTGCCCATTTAATATCATATTTAGTGTCCTTATCCTTTAAGGTTCAGGCAAACCCACTCAAACTTGTACAATTCAATTTTTCCCTATTAATCAAAGGACATTAAGATTGCTTATCTGGCAGAAACACGTGTTAGATCGGAATTTAATGTGAATAATACTCTAATAAACAAATTTTAAAGACGGACAATTCTCCATGCTTCACACACACACACACACACACACACACACACACTCATCATCATTATCAATCTCTGGACATTACTGTCTCCAGCCCTGGAACTCGTAGGGCTGGTTCCCCAGTTTCCACAATATAATTATGATTATGATTATTATTATTGAGTGAGAGAGCAGTGCACACCATCAAAGTGACACTGGGGTACAAATATACGGAGCTCAATACAACCCTCATGACCACCTGTCTCATAAGGGTACACCAGGCAGGTGCATACAACCATATGTGCATGTCATGGTAATCTCATATCAAAATAAACAGCACATGACCTTGCAGGTGGGGGTCCAGTTAGAATTTTCTACAGGTCAAGTAGCCCATCCTGCTCAAAAGGTCCCTAAATAAAGTTTGTTTAAGGATGATGAATGAAACATCCATATTTGTAGAGGTAAATTATTCAAACCCCAAAGAATTCCTCTCAACACATGGTTATGATGCTCCTCAACTCCTTCTGCTTGAGATCAGAGATGCACATATCATCAGCCATTAAGGGACATGCTCAAATGGTTAAGGTCAAGCAACTGACAAGCAAATCTGTGGTATTGAGCAGAATATTTGCTGCATCCCATCTTTTACACCAAGACAAAACATATACTTGATAACACTTCCAATTAATTAAGATCAGAAGTAATGAGAGCCACTGCCTGGTACTGCATCAGGGCATCTATTATTATCCTTATTAAGGTGGCAAGCTGCCAGAATCATTAACACGCCAGATGAAATGCTTAGCAGTATTTCGCTTATCGCAATGTCCTGAGTTCAAATTCTGCCGAGGTTGATTTTGTCTTTCGTCTTTTCGGGGTCAATAAATCAAGCACTAGACAAGCACTGAGGTCAAAGTGATCAACTCCCTGCCTCCCCGGAAATTCAAGGCCTTGTGCCTGTAGTAGAACGGTTTATTATTATCATTACTATCATCGTTATCATTATCTTGAAGACGGTGAGCTGACAGAATCGTTAGCATGCAGGGCAAAATGCTTCGTGGCGTTTCGTCTGTCCTTATGTTCTGAGTTCAAATATCACTAAGGTTGATTTTCGCCTTTCATTTCTTCAGGATTAATAAAATAAGTACCAGTTGTACACTGGGGTCGATGTAATCCACTTGCCCCTTCCACCAAACTCGCTGGCCTTGTGCCAAAATTTTAAATCAATATTATTATTATTACTATTATTAATAGTATTAGAATTTATATTAGGAAGGGAGGGGAAGAAGACAAGATTTGTTTGTTTGTTTGTTTTCTTTTTTTCTTGAAACTCTGTTGCGTTTACTGATGCTATTGCTAGTGGTGATGATGATGATGATGATTCTAATGTTAATGCTGCTGAAGCAATGCTGCTGCTACTATTGCTACTACTTCTGCTACCTATATCATGTATGCCTGACTCTACTACTACTACTACAACTACTGCTACTACTGCTACTACTACTACTATGATGTATGTTTAATTCTACTACTACTACTACTGTGTATGTTTAATTCTAATACTACTACTACTAATACTACTATGTTTACTACTACTATGTATGTTTAATTCTACTACTACTACTACTACTACTACTACTATGTATGTTTAATTCTACTTCTACTACTAACGTGTATATTTACTACTACTACTACTGTGTATGTTTACTACTACTATGTATGTTTAATAGTAGTAGTAATTCTACTTCTACTACCACTACTAATATGTACAATTCTACTACTACTACTACTATGTATACTTAATTCTTCTACTACTACTACTACTATGTATGTTTAATTCTACTACTACTACTACTACTACATAGTATGATATATACTTTGAGATGTTCTGTTGGATTTTCTTGTATATGTATAGCATGGTATATTCCCAGATATTCCATGAAATGCTTTCGATCATGGTATGTTGTGGTATCTTATATTAAATACACTCTTAAATATTTTGTAGTGCGTATGATGTATACTCTGATACACCAAGGATTCATTTTTTAATATACACGCATACACACACACTGACACATGTTTATGCATTTATATATACAAAGCTCTATGGGTGAAGTTGGTAGATGGAAACTGAAAGAAGCCTTTGAGTGAATTTTTATGTTTGTTTTTGATAACTAGAAAATGGGGGAAGACGATGAAACTCAGAAATTCAATGCTTTTTAGATGTGATTTTCTTTTCAGAAGTTTCAGATATTGAAACCCGTATGATTTTATTCTTATTGATTTTTAATACACACATTCCATTTTATTGAGGGGGAAAAAATAACATCCATCTACACCCATTATTCCTGGAAGGGTTCTGAGATAGAGTCCTCAGGGTCCTCCTTGATAAAGTTCTATCAACAGCAGCTGTCATTATTCTTCCCAGTTGGATTCTTAAGCATGACAAACTTTGTAGATATTATCCAACCATTTCATTCTTGGTCTGCTTCTAGGTCTCCTATTGGTTTGTTATGCTCGAAGAATTTGCCTTGTGATTCTTAACTATGATATTCTAAATCGCATGTCAGAAGTACCAAAGCTGTGACTTCTCAGTACGAAGAAGTTGTAGCTTAACCTCCAAGAGACTCCCTAATTTCCAAGCTATGCACCCTGTTGAGTAGTATATTACTCCTGAGGAATCCTATTTCAGACGCTTGTCTTTCTGATTATACTCTTTCGATCATTACATAACATTCGTAACAAATGGTGATAATAGGTATGAAGAATCAAATTATAAAAAATATAAGAAATTAAATAAAAAATTTAAATGTTCTTAAATAGGCGTAGGAGTGGCTGTGTGGTAAGTAGCTTGCTAACCAACCACATGGTTCCGGGTTCAGTCTCACTGCATGGCATCTTGGGCAAGTGTCTCCTACTATAGCCTTGGGCCAACCAAAGCCTTGTGAGTGGATTTGGCAGACAGAATCTGAAAGAAGCCTGTCGTATATATGTATATATGTGTGTGTGTGTGTGTGTGTGTATATGTTTGTGTGTCTGTGTCTGCCCCCCCCCCACATCGCTTGACTATCGATGCTGGTGTGTTTACTTCTCTGTAACTTAGCGGTTCGGCAAAAGAGACCGATAGAATAAGTACTAGGCTTCCAAAGAATAAGTGCTGGGGTTGATTTGCTCAACTAAAGGTGGTGCTCCAGCATGGCCACAATCTAAAGACTGAAACAAGTAAAAGAGTAAAAGAGTAAAATTATGTGATATTCATTTTGGTAGCATTATTGATACTGACAATAACTGTATTAGGCTAATGCATAACTCTCCTATTTAAACTTACATTATTTAAACAACTAAAAATTTCTCTCTTTGCATATTAGTCTGAATCATGATTAAATACATTTAAATCATTAGCGTTTAAGGATTAGTTTATTCTGGTCTTTGATTTAATTGATGCTATTTTATATGTACATTTACATCAAATTACATAAACACTCGTGCACATGCTCACACATGTATGTATAAATGGTTTTGTGTGTATTTATTTGACTTTTACAATTACTAATATTAATGTTCTTCATTATGTTTGGTATTACAAATAATACGAAATTTCTTCATTCTTTAATCATAAATCTCTTGCTTAATACATTTGCTTTGTTTTAAATTCCACTGAAAGCTTGTCTTCTAGAATGATTTTGCATTTGAAAATTTTGCATGGTAACCAATTTGAATTTGCTATTAAACTTCAACCAGTTTAAATTGAATATTTTAAAAAGTAGTCTGGAGAATTTGTTTTTCTTTACTCAAGTACAACAGTTACATGTGATGTTTTTGTTGTTATTGTCGTTTTATTTCAGGTTGTTTTTGCTTTTTTATTTTTTATCTTTTTTCCCCGCAGCTCCACTGACTTAAATGTCTCAAATCCAAATTTTAGGTCTTCAAAACTTGGAGTTAGCAACATGATTTTTTTTTCTTTATCCTCTTAGGAAGCGAGAGTCTTCTTTTTGGAAAGAGAAGATAATAAGTAAAAGATGTAATTACAATTAAAATGAAAATTAAATTAAAAGCATTAAATAAATAAAAAGTTAAAAACTAAACCGCTACAAAAAAAAATAGGCAAAAATAAATGTGCCTTGGTGGTTGTGATGCTTGCTTCCAAAGCATGTGAGCTTTGGTTCAGTTACATTGTCCAGCACCTTGAGCAAGTATCTTCTACTATAGCTTTGATCCAAACAATGACTTATAAGTGGATTTCATAAATGGAAACTGAACAAAGCCCATCATACATAAATATATATAGTTAAGTTAGAGAATATTCTGTTAAGAATGTAGTACTGTATAAAGACCATCAGTATAAATGTCCTTGTTGACACCATTTTTTTCAATTATATATATATATATATACATAAGTCAGTAAATGGTGGAGTTGTGTTAACCACACGTGGAGAAATAATAGGAAAATAAATAATAATAATAAGGTAGAATGCTAAACTGAAAGCATGTTTTAATATACACGTGCATAAGGAGGATTAAAAAGGATTTCTAGCCTGCTTTCATTGCATTGCAAATTTTCAAGAAGAGGGTAAATGAAAATAATGTTTTTTACAAAAATATAAAAAATATATTAAAAAATAAATATACCAATACATTATATTGTCTTTGAGCTTTTAAAGTTTAATGGTAATCCATGTAGATAATTGTTAGAAAGATTAGGATGCATGGAATTAAGAATCAGGTTGTGCTTAAAAAAGGCTGAGAGTTTATGTGTTAAACAGGATGTGTGGTGTCAAAACAGGAAGTGTGTGTAAGGGAAGACAACTCTGTGGGTTTTATACTCTGTAGTTGGAGTTCTGGACTCTTTGTCAACAGGAAGTTTATGTGTGTTCTTAGAGAAACAAGAAGTAAATTTATATGTATTTCAATGGGTAGGTGAGAGAGGGGAATATGGTCACCAAGGAGTTTGTATGTTAAGAAGCGTTTGGAATTTCTCTATATTTCTCTTTTTATAGAGAAATAGTATAAAACCCACAGAATTGTCTTCCCTTACACACACTTCCTGTTTTGACACCACACTTCCTGTTTAACACAAACTCTCAGCCTTTTTTAAACATAACATGATTCTTAATTCCATGCATCCTAATCTATCTAACAATTATCTACATGGATTACCATTAAACTTTAAAAGCTCAAAGACAATATAATGTATTGGTATATTTATTTTTTAATATATTTTTTATATTTTTGTAAGAAACATTATTTTCATTTCCTCTCTTCTTGAAAATTTGCCATGCAATGAAAGCAGTTTAGAAATCCTTTTTAATCCTCCTTATGCACATCTCTATTAAAATATGCTTTTAGTTTAGCATTCTGCCTTATTATTATTATTATTTTTTATTTTCCTATATATATATATATATATATATATATATATACACATATACACATATACATACATGCACGTGAGGAGGTGTTAAAAGGTTCCTGGTTTTAAGAGTATTGTGAAAGGCCTGGTTGGAAACCCGATCTCTTGAGTTGTTTTACAGGGCTTAGAAAAACTTAGGACTCCTGCAATAAGTGTGTGAATCTGGGAGGGGAATATTTGTATAGTTAACTGATCTTCTCGTATTTTTTTACCCAGATCCAGGAACTGTTCAGCACCCCCTTGTGTGTATGTGTGTCTCTTTGATATTGCATTATGTTTGTTCTCTCCCACGACTTACTGCTTCAGTAAAAGAGACTAATAAAATAAGCACCAGGTATGAAAGACAAGTACTTGGGTTTGATTTACTCAGCTAAATCCTTTAAGGTGTTTTTTTCCACCATGACTGGAACAAGTAAAAGATAGAAAATTTAATGAATAAAGAATTGCAGTTTGTTATTTTAAGCAATTTTTTTTTCTGTCCTTCATAAAAAAATTATGCAACTGAAGATTATCAGTGATAATTGTTGACTGTAGCTAACTGTCTGCTGTTTTCATGCTTGATCTTGATGTTTCTTTGCTTTGATCATCTGTCGGCTAATTGATAGGCTAAAATAACTCCTGACATTTTTGATGACCAACCTCCCCTCTAGTTACCACTCTTTATAGTGTTTATGGCATTTAGCAATAAACATCGTGACATGTGACATTCACCATCATGGCCATGTTGTTAGGAAGTTTGTTTTGCATCTGTATGGTTTTGGGTTTCAATTCCACTCTGTGGTTCTTTGAACAAGAGTCTTTGCTTTGAGCAAGTTTTATCTTGGGTTCAGGCTGACTAGAGCCATGCAAGTGGAGTACAGTGAACTGAAACTGAGGAGTTTAAGAAACAAATGGACCTCTGGAGTAACATAACTCAACAAAGCACAAAGCCCAGAGACTGGGGAATCTCTCCAAGTCAAGTGGTTACACCTCTGCATTGAGAATTCACATATCAGGCCCTGTGTGCATGTGATTAGAATGTCAGAAGGAAGAGTCACAAGAGAGATTCTTCAAGCCCAGTCAGCCAGCTGCACCCTAAGTGATGGTTGGTTATCAGTTGGTCTCAGTTGGTCAAGCTTGGGAATCAAGCTAGGAAGTGTAATGACAGTTGTTTCAGATAGGACCCTGTGAAGGAAGTGCTTGAGGACTCTTTGGTGGAATTTGAACTCAGAATATAAAGACAGACATAAATACAAACAGCTGATGGGATTTTTAAATAGTCTTCATTTACCAATTTTCACTCACTGTGCATTTGTCAATTTCAGACGATGGTGAAAATTTTTTGGTATTTTGTGTCAAAATTCTGATTTCTTTAATCATACTGCTATTAGCACATCCCTTAAATATTTATATGTATTTAACTTCCAGCTAAATGATTAGATATTATCTTTGTTCATCATCATCATCATCATCATCATTTAACATCCACTCTCCATGTTGGCATGGATTAGACAGTTTGACTGGAGCTGATATGCCAGAGAACTGCACCATGTTCCAGTCTGATTTGGTATGGGTTCTACCACTGGATATTCTTCCTAACACCGACAATGACCATGATTACGATTCATGTGTGTGTGTCTTTTACAAGGCACTGGCAACAACCATGACTATGATTCACTGGTGGGGGTACCATTTACATGGCACCAGCAACGACCATGATTATGATTCATAGGTGGGTGCTTTTTATATGGCACTGGCAATGACCATGACTACGATTCACTGGTGGGTACCATTTATATGGCACCGACAATGACCATGGCTATGATTCATGGGTGGGTGCCATTTACGTGGCACCGGCAACAACCATGACTACAATTCATAGGTGCCATTTGCACAGCACCAGCAACGATGAAGACTCATAGGTGCCATTTACATGGCACTACCAACAACCGTGGTTCTTTTCTACTCTAAAGCACAAGGCCTGAAATTTTGGGGGAGGGGACCAGTCAATAAGATCGACCCCCAGTATGCAACTGGTACTTAATTTATCAACCCTGAAAGGATGAAAGGCAAAGTCGACCTCAGCAGAATTTGAACGCACAACGTAAAGACAGATGAAATACTACTAAGTATTTCACCTGGTGTGCCGACGTTTCTGCCAGCTCACCGCCAACGGCACTGTCAATGACCATTGACTCCGATGCACAGGTGTCATTTACATGATAATTGTAGGGAGATTTCTTTTTTTTATTCAAAGGCCATCATATGTCACCTAAAAACTTGCAGCATGTTTGCAGATGCATGCATGCACATGTCGTACATTTGTCATTGCTGCAATAATAGAAAATACTTGCCTTTGATGCTATGCAGTGGGAACTGAACACGGAATCATGTGGCTGCAAAGGAGACCTCTTCACAACACGATCGTAAAGAATTTAATGCTTGAAAATTATTAGTGAATTACCGAAAGTAGTTTAAAAATTAAAGAAAGTGAAACGACTGTTTCAGGAAAAATTAGAGAAAGAGGAAATTCTGAAAATTAATACATCAAAATTTGGGTGCACAATGCAAACATTTTACTGAACATATTTTCAAAGAAAACATTTCCCCTGCACATGACTGCACATATGTGCATGCATTCATATGCAAGTGTATGTGTGTTTGGACATGCTTCAAATAATCGCTGGCACCTCTATGTGAATGCGATCGAACATGCATCAAGTAATTTCTGTTTCCATTGTGTACCTGTACATTCATGTGTGCACGTGTGTGTGTGTGTGTGAAGTGTCTTGTATATGTGCATTCATGTGTGTGTTGCATGTGAGTATTCATGTGTGCTGTGTGTGCATTTTGAGTATGTATGCATTCGTATTCATGTATGTGTATTGTGTATTGTCATGCATGTTGTATGCATGTGTTCGTGTGTGTTGTGCATGTGCTCATATTTGTGCATGCATATGAGTGTGCATGCGTGCACATTCTTGAGCGTATGTCCTTGCATATTTTTTGTATTTGTGCGTTTTCATGTGTGCTGTGTATATGTTTGTGTGTGTTGTATCTGCGTGTGTGTTTATGAATGTTTGTGTGAATGTGTGTATGTGCATATTATGTATGCGAATAGCTGCATGTGTGTAAATGTGTAATTTAACATCTTTCAAAGAAATTCTATACCCTAGAGAAGTGCATTGTTTGAATATGTTTGTGTGTGTGTGTATGTATGTACTTTCATGTGTATAGAAGTGCATTGTTTCAATATGTGCTTGTATACATGTTACTTTCACATGTATTCATGTGGACACAATAGTACATGCATGCATGTGTGTTTGTGTATTTAATTTAATATGCCTCAAAGAAAACTTGTCTACCGTGTGTGTAGAGGGCAGGGCTGGGGAGTTTGTGCACAATTTAACAAATTTCAAAGAAAATTTAACCTGAATATGCGTATGCATATGTGTTCAGTTGTGTGTGTGTGCGTCTGCATCTGTGTGCACATAATTGTATGCATTCATCCTTAAACAGCAACGACTGCATCACAAAGATTGGTGTTTCTCTGCAGCTACCAACTACTAAACATGTACAATGTTCAATAGAAACTCACAGCGGTGAGATAGTCTCATATCTAGAATACTGTGGCTGCTAAGGCATTTAACATTTCATGAAGCTCAGAGGAGACCCAGAAGGTCGTGATGCACCATCGTCTAGGATGTTGCTGCTATACTTAACAATTTATAAAACTCAGAGTAAACCCATATGGTGTTTTAATTTTACATGTAGGACACACTGCTACACTTTATAATTTATAAAACTCAGAGTAATCACTTAATGATGTGCTACTCACACATCTGGAAAACATCTGCTGCTATGCCTAACAATTTATAAAACTCAGAGTAATCACATAATGGTGTGATATTCTCATATCTAGGACACTCCTGCCACTACAATCTATAATTTGTAAAGCCCAGAAGGTGGTGAGTTGGCAGAAACGTTAGCATGCTTAGCAGTATTTTGTCTGTCTTTCTGAGTTCTGAGTTCAAATTCTGCTGAGGTCGACTTTGCCTTTCATCCTTTCGGGGTCGATAAATTAAGTACCAGTTGTCGATCTAATTGACTGGCCCCCTCCCTCCAAATTTTGGGCCTTGTGTCTAAAGTAGAAAAGAATTTATAAAGTTCAGAGTAAACATTCTGGTGTGGCTGTGTGGTAAGAAGCTTGCTTTCCAACCACGTAATTCTGGGTTCAATCCCTCTGTGTGGCACCTGGGGCAAGTGTCTTCTGCTCTAGCCTCAGTGAGTGGATATAGTAGATGGTAACTGAAAGAAGCCTGTTGTATATATGTGTGTGTGTGCCTGTGCATTCCTCACCACCACTTGACAACCAGTGTTGGTCTGTTTATGTCCCTGTAACTTAAAGGATCAGCAAAAAAGACTGATAGAATAAGTTCCTGGCTTTAACAAACTATAAGTAGTGGGGTTGATGCCTTCAACTGAAAATTCTCCAAGGCACTGCCCCAGCATGGCCACAGTTTAATAACTGAAACCAGTAAAAGTTGATAGAAGACATAATGTTGTGGTATTCACATCTCTTGGACCTTCCCGTCACTACAATTTATAATTTCTAAAACTCAGAGTAAATACATAATGGTGTGATACTCTTGCATCTAGGGCCCTCATCTGTTGCTACGCTGCTTCACATACACAGGTAACCTGGACTGCATCGAGAGCAAGTTCTCTCATCTTATTGACATAAAGTCATAGACAAACACACTGCAGCCGCTGGTCCGCAGGCTTGCTGTGCTCCCCCCCCCCCCACTCTCTCTCCCTTTTTCTATTGCTTCTACATCAGCTTCTGCTACCTTCTCAGAATTGGCTGGTCCCATGCCCCCTCCTCTCAGCCATGATCAACTGATTTGTCTCCAGTGCTCCCATCACTCCTACTGTGCACATTCCTAAACACCCCTATTCTATGCACTAGCCACAACACCCTATCCTTTGTTCCCATTAAGTCAACATTCTAGAATTCCCTATTTGCACATGTCTTTCATGTATTAGTGGACTTGTAATAGTTTAAATGGAATGTTAATGGCATAAATCTCAATGGTCTTAAAGACCTCGAGCATAGCCCCTTCTTCCAGTTGAAACTAACAATAATAATAAATGCATGTGTATGATGTGAGCATGTGCATTGTGTATGTTTGTGTGTGTGCATGTGTACAGAATTTTATATTCACATGTGCTTGATATTGTGTGTACATGTTTGTGTATGTATGTATGTATGTAGATGAATGTATGAGCAATTGTATATTTGAATATGTGTGTGTTCACATCTATGCATGTGTGTGTGCATGAATTTGCAATCATGTATATGCATAATTATATACAAGGTGGTGCCGAAAAGTTCTTAGCTTTGGGTAAAAGAAAATCCAGGAGGATCAGTTAATTATGGTTTTATTCAACATATTCCTCTCTCAGATTCACATACTTATTGCAGCAGTCCTTCAGTTTTTCTAAGCCCTGCAAAAGAACTCAGAAGGTTGGGTTCCAATCAGGTCCTTTGCAATACCCTTAAAGCCAGAATCTTTTTGACACCCACTTTTATGTATCTGCAGATGATAGTGAAGAATGTGTATGTATAATAACCTAGTGACGTGTGGATGCTTGTAGTGAGGAAACACTAAGATATAACTTGTTAAAAGGATGGGTGAACCCAGTATAGGGTCAATTACTATCTAGTAATGATGTGCATCATTATCATCAACCCTTGGATATTACTGTCTCGAGTCCTGGAACTCATAGGGTTGGCTACTCAGCGTCCATGGCATATAAGTGTCTGAGATCACAAAATTCCCTCTGGATGGGATGTTAGTCCTTTGCAGGGTTACTCATTTGCAGCTGAATGGATTGGAGCAACATGTAATGAAGCATTTTGCTTAAGAAAAAACACACTCCCTGGTGTAGGGATTGAAACCATGATCTTGCAATTGTAAGTGCAACTCCCTTAGAATTAGGCCACATAAAAATACTGGAATTTGTGGAATGAGCACATTATTAGATCGCATTTAGTCTGATGGGCCTTTAGCTCTTGTCAGAACATCTCTCAAGGACATTAGCTAGATGGTGTCCTTGTCTCATAGTAGAAACAACCTATTTGTACTATCCTGATGGGTAAAGTTTAGAAAGACAAAAGCCAGGGCAAAAAAAACAAAACCATTTGTAGTAGTGGTCAGCTTCTTACAGCCAGTTCCTAACACTGAATTTTCAGCAGTCTCTTACTCAAACAACAAAAGTGGCATTAGCTGTTATAGGCCATCCTTGCTCCTAGATCTATCTCCGTCACAGCAACGATATTGATACTGGGAATGCATGCAGTGCAACTCAGTACAACCGTGTCTTCTCCTGAATTGTGGATTATTGAGTTTTAGAGATGGCTGCTACAGCAGGAAATTAGAGTTCCATGCATATGTTTGACAATGAAATACCACCCCTTTTTATAATATCCTTGCTCAAAAGCGCAGGAGTGGATGTGTGGTAAATAGCTTGCTTACAAACCACATGTTTCTGGGTTCGGTCCCACTGCATGGCACCTTGGGCAAGTGTCTTCTACTAAAGCTCAGGCCAACTAAATGCCTGTGAGTGGATTTGGTAGACGGAAACTGAAAGAAGCCTGTTGTATATATTTATATATATGTATGTGTGTGTATATATTTGTGTGTCTGTGTTTATCCCCCCAACAACATCGCTTGACAACCGATGCTGGTGTATTTGTGTCCTGGTAACTTAGGAGTTTGGCAAAAGAAACCAATAGAATAAGTACTAGGCTTACAAGGAATAAGTCCTGGGGTCGATTTGCTCGACTAAAGGTGGTGCTCCAGCATGGCTGCAGTCAAAATGACTGAAACAAGTAAAAGAATAAAAGAGTTCATTGTTGGTGTAGTGTATGAAGTAAGCGTGATGATTTGCAGGTCGTTCACGCAGCTTCGACCATTCTTCATTCTCACTGCTCTTTAAGAAATACAGTCGTCAAAGAATCCACAACTGAAGAAGATGGATTGGTATGTAAAGTCAAACAAAAGCACCACAATTAAACAAGAAGCCGGTGATCATGAAATTTGATGGACAACCCTAAGCAGACAGTGCAGTTATATACGCCTTCGTGTGTGATGCTAGACGTATGTATACATGCTATGTGTGTATGTGTGTGTGTAAGTATGGTATGAGTGTATGTATATATATATATCCCAAGTGGTATATTTATGTGCATGTAACTGAGTGTGTGTGTGTGTGTCTTCAGTTTAAATATCACTCGCAGAAAACTTGCCTCCTGTGTATGAGCATGTGTGTGCATGTGTATAGCATGCAATATGCAGCTGTATGCATATGTGCATATATGTAAATGCATTCTTTAGTTTTAGATAATATTGAGGTTCAACATGTTGCAAATAATAGTAATATTTGCATCGGTGCTAGCACAAGGCAGGGGGTGGGTGGTTGTTGGTGGTGGTGGAAGCACTACGTATTTACTTATATGCATGCAAGAAGATGCATGTTTGTGCAGGTGTGCGTATTTTATGTTACAAACAATATTTGCATCGGTGAGATTATTATAATGCCTGCATGCACTTGTGTGTGCATGTGTGTATATATGTATATTATATATATATATATACATATATATATACATGCATGCAAGAGGATGCATAGTACTGAGTGTTTGCGTAGTTTAGCTTGTTGCCAAGTAGAACAGTCCCTAATGCATATGATGTGCATACAATGTGCATACATGCATAATCGTAATTTAAATTGTAATTTTACAAAGAAAAGGTGTCAATTAATTGCATGTGTGTTTGCCTGCATATCTGCAAGTATGGAAGCATGCTTTACATGCATGCATGTGAGCATGTGCACATGCCCTGCTTGTTTATGAGTGTTGTGTATACAATTTGACATGTTTGAAAGAATTGCTTTTCTGCCTGTGCATACATGTATATGTGCATACATGCATGTGCATGTTTTTGTCTGTTTATGGGTGTTGTAAATATAATTTGACAAGTTTCAAAGAACTATTCTTTATGTGTACATGTGTGTGTGTGTATGTGGTTGCAAGTTTGTCTGTGTCATGTGAGTGTAAGTGCGTGCATGAGCTTTTACACATGTGTTCGTATATCCTTATTTATGTAATGCAGTGCATGCTGTGAAGCACTTGTGCTTGTGCACATGAGTTTATGCAGTTGCTTAAACGCACACATTACCTGTATGGTGTGAAGAGCATGAGTGTGTGTACATGTGTGTGTGTGTGTGTGTAATTTCACACATTTTGTGCATTTCAAAGACAAGCTGTCCCTTGAGTGTGCGAGTGTGTGTGAACATATATAATTTGTCCATGTGATTGTGTGTATGTATGTTTGGATATAGTATGTGGAGTTCGTGTGTGTGTGTGTTTGCATGCATATGCACTTGTTACACGTAATCTGAGTGTTTGTGAGAGGGGTGGTGTGTATATATAATAGATATGTGTGTGTATTATGTGTGTTTATATGTTTTATATGTGATATGTGTGTGTGTGTGTGTGTATTGTGTTTTGTACATGTGCACCTTATGAATTATTTATTTCGTGTTGCGAGTACCTTACAAAAAACTCTGAACAGTAACAAAACCAAACCAGCAACAAAACCAAACCAGCTATTCAATTTCAATTCCAGTTTGAAACTGGTTTACTGTAATGGGGGGGGAATACTCTCTATCCCTCCATTCATTTTCTCAGCCCACTCTTCCTGGAAGAGTCATGAGGGAAGAGTCCTTATGCATCTCACTCCTCCATGTCTTATCAGAAGCAACTATCATTATACTTTCTGGTTGGATTTCCGAGCATGACTAACTGAGACCATCTCCTTGGTCTACCCCTAGGTATCCTGCTGATCATGGGGGTAGAGTCCTCATGCAACTTCCTCCTTCATAGAGTCCTACCAGAAGCAACTATCATTACACTTTCTGGTTGGATTCCCAAGCATGAACAGATGAGACTATGGATGTTATCCAACCATCTCCTTCTTGGTCTACCCCGAAGTTTCCTGCTGATCATAGGGGTAGAGTCCTCAGGCACTTCCTCATAGGATTATATCATTGTACTTTCTTATTTCTTTATTACCCACAAGGGGCTAAACATAGAGGGGACAAACAAGGACAGACAAAAGGATTAAGTCGATTACATCGACCCCAGTGCGTGACTGGTACTTTATTTATCGACCCCGAAAGGATGAAAGGCAAAGTCGACGTCGGCAGAATTTGAACTCAGAACATAACGGCAGACAAAATACCGCTAAGCATTTCGCCCGCTTGCTAAAGTTCCTGCCAGCTCACTGCCTTTTATATCATTGTACTTTCTGATTGGATTTCCAAGCATGACCAACTAAGACTTTAGGCATTATCTAACCGTCTCATTGATGGTTTCTGGAAATGGTAAAAAAACTTTCTGTCTTTCTGATAATGCCTTTCAAGAGAGCAAACACTAGAGAATTGGACAGAATTTGTCTTTGCCTTCTGTATCCAAATCCTTCCAGAGCTAAGATTTTGCCTTTACTTATAAAAGAGGAAGAGAGTGGATAAAATAAATATCAGTTATATATTTCATGTCAGTTACTTATATTGCATTCCTACAAATATATGGGGGCTTTGTTAGTGCTTGATACTATTTATTTTAAGAATTCTTAATGGCATTAGAATGACTGGAAAACTTGGTGCATTCAACTAAATGCTGGTCTGAAGCAAAAACAAAAAATATGTTCCTTATTTTCTTAAAAGAATTCCATAACTTGTAAAAAAATTTCCCCCATTCTTCTAAAACTATTAATTTTTTTTTTTGTTCTTATCTCAAATAAAAAATATCTAATAATTTTTTCTTTTATTTATTATTATTATTATCATTATTATTATTATTATTATTATTATTATTATTATCATCATTGTTATTATTATTATTATTTTGAAAGGCAGTTTACTTTTACTTGAATGAGGTTTATAATGTTCACTAGAAATGATTAAAATCGCACTGTCTTTCTCTCAATTTCATTTAAGTGGAAAAGATGGCAGAGAATGGAACTAAATATCTACCTACTCTCTAAGATCAAATAACTCATTTTAGTTTTGAGACTTACTTTTCGTCCCTGTGTGGTTTGATAAAATAATTATGCATTATATCTTATCATTTCAATCATTTATATCACTTCCCAATAGATCTGGCTCTCAGCCAATGAAAGAGAGCCACTATGTTTTCATGACTGGCTAGAAATAGAAGCCAGCTGCAACTCAAAGTATATTCTACGGTCTTGCCCTTCAGCACTGAAGCCAAACATATCCGGCACAAATATTTTACCAGTTTTATGTTAAAAAAAAGGTCAGACACAACATCTTATGCCTACCCTGCAATGTCATTCTAAATATTATCAATCACATCAATATTTTGAAGTTAGAAGGTTATTGATGATTGGTTCAAAGCATCACATTTAACAGAGTAATGTGAACGTTAATGGAAAAGTCCTATTGACTTTGTGAAATCGACAAGATAGTCAAGGCTGAAATGGTTTAGATCAGTGGTTCCCAAACTATGAGTCGCGACCCACTGATGGGTCGTGAACGGAATCCTAGTGGGTCGCAAAAAGTTATAAAATTACGCATTAGCTTTGATTAACTGCTGTCTATCGAGATAGTTCAAGACTCATGTTTTCAATACCAGACTGGTTGTTTTATCAAGCAGTAGGCTTTTTTCGCAAACTTAACAAATCAGAGGTGGTCATTTTCTCAAGTAATTTATTCGTACGTAATCGTAAAAAGGAAATGTCTGTTTTTACCTATTTATAGAGAACTTTAACTAGGCGCAGTACAACACTGATCGAGCCGATAACATTTACTGCTTCAAGGTTTTGTATTAGAGTTAATACCTGCCCATAGGGTATGGAGACGTTGAAACAGTTATAAAACGTTTTGTTTCACGTTTAATATAAATAGTATTTAACCCAGTAGAGTTAAACTGGTGTCATAAATAGTGGGTCGCGTCTCTAAAAAGTTTGGGAACCACTGGTTTAGATCATTGGTCTCTTCAATTAGTGCTGGCCTCATATTGAACAACAGTAAATATGATGGTTGCTGCTACAAATTAGTATTATTTTAGGAATCCTTCCAGCTCTTCATGTTTTGAGTTTAAATCTTGCTTAACTTGGCTTTTCATCCATCTGGGAGTCAATAAAACAAAGTACCAGTCAAATACTGACTAACTCCTCTCCACAAATTTCTGACCCTGTGTCTTCATTACAAAATTATTATTCCAAGAATTCTTGAGAATATTTTAGTGGCAGAAATGGTTGAGAAATGAACTAAAATGTCTAGCTACTATCTGTGTTTGAATTCCTTCATAGTCTAAAGCAGTGGTTTTCAACTATTATCTGTCTTTGGAATCCTATTTTACTCTACTATTTTACTCAATAACCATTCATTGTATATAAATAAAAAAGATGTTTTACTGTATTTTTATAATTAAATATTATTAAGAGTTGTATAAAAAAATTTTAATATTTTGTGTACTGTAGAAATATAACCAATTTATTTCACATAAATTATAACAACCAAATTTTATATGGCCTCCACCCCAAGGGCCACACGGACCTTGGTTGAGAACCACTGGTCTAAACTTTGCCTTTACCCATATGGGGTCAGGATTAGAATTGATATCAATTATGTAACAAGTGGTATTTTTATAGTTTGTATTGCTTCCCAGCCATATGTGTGATTTTATGCCAGCGTTAATCACTGTTATTTTAAGAATTTCTCCTGGTAATTGAATAGCAGAAAGGGTTCAAGCATTATCTAAGAAATCCTTATTCTCAAATTTCTGGAATTCCTAATGGCATTAAGTAATTAGTGAGTATTGATTGGGCTAAATGACAATATAGAAAAATCCTTTTGTTTTTGTTTAAAAAAAAACAAAACCCAGTTCTGAAATTTCTAAATTATTCCCCAGTCTTTTGAAACCATTAATTAATTTATTTTTTAATTTTATCTCAAATAAAATATATTTTAATAACATTTTTTTTTGTTGCTCTTATTTTTGATATTTGTTTTGAAACGAATTCAGTTTAATGAGAATGAATAAATAAATTAAGGCTATGGGGTGGGGTAAAAAAAATGAGGCATGAAGGGCGAGAAAGGAGAGGTTACAAGTCAGAAACAAAAATTAGAGATGGGTAGCACCAGGTTAGGGTAGTGACTAACCCATGGGAAGCTGGTGGAGCTATTACCGCATTAGACAAAATACTTAGTGATATTTCTTCCAGTTTTATGATCTGAGTTCAAATGCCACTATGATTGACTTTGCCCATCATCCTTTTGGTGTTGATAAAAATATGTACCAGTTAAGCACTAGGGGCAATAAAATAAGTACCAGTTAAGTACTGAGGTTGATGTAATCAATCTCCTTGTCCCCTTAAAAATGCTGACATTGTACCAAAATTAGAAAGAGTTATTCATAAATATCTTTTTTTCACCCTTTCACTACCCCCAATCTATTTAGTACTGTCAGAAAGCATTCACCTCTCTGTGATGAGGGATTCTCCTGTGAAACATGTGACTTATCCCTCTTCCTCAGAACAAATCAAATTTCTTTCCACTTTTGAATTGTTTATATACTAATTAATTGCCACTGCAGACCCTCTCGAATTCCCTTTGATTCTACAATTTACTTTGATTAGATTTTAATGTTTTTTTTAGAAAAATTACAACCTAATTCTATTAATCTTATTGTTACTGAATTCTTTGGTGCTGCTGTTCTGGAAGTTGAACTGATGGCTTTTTACTGACTTCTGGTTTGGATCACTCCCAGTATCGCTACCGCTGCCATGCACACACTTTTCTTGTACTGATTCAGCTTGATTGAATTTATCCAATCCCAGGAGAGCAATCCCTCAAAAAGGTGAGGCTTGCACCAATCTGGCTTAGAATGTAAATTTAGAGGTGTAAGAGATAGCATATAAAACAACTACAATGTTATTGATGTCGGCTATGGTCGAGAACTTATCTGTCTTCCAAATCTTTAATCCTTATCAGATGAAGATCTTATTTTTTCTTTCTTCTGTGTGTGTATATGTATGGGGTAGGCAACAGTTATAATGAAAGTGTACCAGTTGTGTCCTGGGGTACCATGTCAGTCATTTATACTACTACCTTAACAAATGTGTGGTTTTGTGATGCAAGGCATCATTGTCTGAACAATTCCTAAAAACCATCAAATCATGGGAGAGGTTTGAGCATTTTGGCCAAATGCTTATCTAAGAATGAAGTCACATGGCCTAGTGGTTAGGGTGTTGCAGTCATGATCAGAAGATCATAGTTTCAATTCTTTGTAACTAGGTAGTATATTGTGTATCTGAGCAAAGCACTTCATTTCATGTTGCTCCAGTCTGTTCAGCTTAAGTTCTGGTAGTTGTTGGGAAGGTAACTCAGTAATGGATTGGTGACCCATCCAGGTTGGGAGTGTTGTCATTGTATTCAGTTAAACACTGTGGAACTTGTATTAAACCCATAAGTCTCATCAAAAACAACTTTTCTAAGAAATTTTTATTTTTAATTTCTAGAATTTTCCCCATTCTTTCAAAACGATGTATTAATTTCATTCATTTTATTTTTCCTATTTTCAATATTTTTATTTATATTTCATTTTTATTTTTTAGATTATTTGTTTTTTGGTAGTTTTTTTTTGCACTTTTGTTTTTATTTTTGCTATGTTTACTACAAATTCAATAAAATTACAATTAGAGTTATACCATTTGCAGTGGCTTTCATAAATTTACAATGCATTGTCGATTCTTGGTTACTGGTTCCTCACTCACACTGTTCCCCTCCCCCCCACTGATGCTACTTTTTAAAGTTGCTGTGTGTGACTGCTGCCACGACTAAACAAAACACAGCAGGGACAAGAGAGGAAGAGACAGCACCAAAATTTAAAGAGGAAAAAAAAAAAGGATGTGTGTGCAAAAATAAAAATAATATAAATGAAATTTTGAATAAAATAAAAAGTACAACTAATAAACAAAAATAACAACAATGACAAAAATAGTTAGAAAAACATAATTACTAATATTAATAATAAAAGCAAAAGTAGTTAAAGCAACAACACATTGTAATAACAACAAAAATGACAAGAACATAAATAACAATAACATATGTAGTAAGAACATAAATCACAATAACATATGTAGTAATAACAACAGCAATAACAATAGTGATAAGCATCAACATTTAGCATCGGTTTTTCCATGTTGGCATGGGTTAGAGGGTTTGATTGGGACTGGTAAGCTGGAGAGCTGTGCCAGGCTCCGGTCTGACTTACTTTGATTTCTACTGCTGGGTGTCTTTCCTAATGCCAACCACTCCAAGAGGGTAGTGGGTGCCTTTTGTGCATCACTGGCTCGTGTGCCTTTTATGTGTTAATGGCATGGGTGCATGATGTGTCTTCTTAAGCACAGCAAATCACCAAAGGTCTCGGTCACTTGTCATCGCCTCTGTGAGGCTCAACATCCAGAGATCATGCTTCACCATCTCATCCCATGCCTTCCTGGGTCTGCCTCTCCTGCAAGTTCCCCCCACAGTTTGAGAATAGCGCAGCTTTATTACCAACAACAGCAGCATTGATGTTAGCAACAACAAGAAACGATAGAATTAGCAACAGCAACGAAAATATTGTTGACCAACAACATTAAGAATAGCAACAATGGCTGCATTGACAACATCAATATTAGCAGCAACGAAAACGTTACTAACAACTATAATACAACAGAATTAGCAACAACAAGAAGCATTAACAATTGCAACAATATTAACAAGAATAGAATTAACAACCACAATTACAAAAATATTACTACTGATAACAGAATTAAAAAAATAAATTACCAACAACAACATTAGCAACACAAACAAAACCAAATACAACAGCAACAACCACAGGATAGTCAAAAACAACTACAAAAACATTATTACCAACAACAACAGCAACAACAACAATGAAAGCGTTAACAGCAACAAAAAGATCAACAGCATTAGCAACCACAAAAAAGATCTAACGCATCGTCAAAGATGAAGCTGTTGAAAAACTCGCTGGGTGGGTGTCTGCCCGTGTATTTGTGTTTTGTGTATTAGCGAGCTGGAGGCTGATAAATATTATCGGAAATTAAAACTCTGAACCAAACTTGCACCCATGCTGCGTATCTGTCTGTGTTGGGTGAGAGCAGGGGTTTTGAGAGGTGGCTGGGCGGGTTGATGTCTTATTTGCACTCTTCTCTGCGCCCCCCCCCCCACCCTCTCAATCATGCCACAATGCTGCCAACAAAAGGATGAAACATCACTTTAGTGAAAGCTTTTGTCTCATGCTGGCTTTCAATTATTTATTTTTATTTATTTGATTATATTTATGTTATTTATTTTAGTTATACGTTTTGATTTTGTTTTTATATTTTTCCATACATTTATATATATATATATATATATATATATATATATATATTCTGTTTTTGCTGACATTTTTATTTAATTTTTTTAATGTTTTTCTCTTTCCTCTGTATACATATTGTTTTTCATTATTTATTTATATATCGCATTTGTTTAAAAATTTTTTTACTATTTTAATTTTTTATTTGTTTCTGCTTTCTCTTATTTTGCTTTATTTTTTTTATTTCATCTTTTGTTGATGTTGCTATTTTACACTGTCACTCCTTGAATACCAATTTCGTTAGATTCTCATACATACTCAACTCAAAATTAAATGGATCCACTATCAATTTCGATGCTAAATATTCTTATTCACACATGTGGATGCGTGTGTATGTTTATATTAATTCTGTAAACAAAGTTACAATCCTATGTTTTAAACAAATGTATTTTTAGGCTAATTGGGAGACCAGAAACAAAGATCTTTCTTTCTACTTGTTGATGGTTATTTTCACAATAACACTGAAAATATGTTTAATGTTGTTACCAATCTATTTTCAAAGTTAATCCCATGTACATTGCATTCATTCAGCAGCTCTCTTTCCCTCTCTCTCTCTCTGTGTATATATATATATATATATATACATATATATATATATATATATATATATATATATATATATGTTAGATTGTGACCAATCTAGGGCTCCACCTTGAAGGGTTTTAGCTGATTAAATTGATGCCAGGTAATTTTTCCTGTTTTTTAATTCGGCACTTATTCTGTTGGCATATTTTGCTGAACTGTCAAGCAGTGGTTGACACACACACACTCTCATGCATATGTGTGTGTTTATATATATATATATATATATATACATACACATCATCATCATCGTTTAACGTTCGCTTTCCATGCTAGCATGGGTTGGACGATTTGACTGAGGACTGGTGAACCAGATGGCTGCACCAGGCTCCAATCTGATCTGGCAGAGTTTCTACAGCTGGATGCCCTTCCTAACGCCAACCACTCCAAGAGAGTAGTGGGTGCTTTTATGTGCCACTGGCACGAGGGCCAGTCACATGGTACTGGCAACGGCCATGCTCAAAATGGTGTTTTTTATGTGCCACATGCACAGGAGCCAGTCGAGCGGCACTGGCAATGACCTTGCTCAACCTCGCTCGGATGATTTATATATATATATATATATATATGATAGGCTTCTTTCAGTTTCCATCTACCAGATCCACCCACAAAGCTTTGGTTGGCCTTAGGCTATAGTGGAAGACACTTATCCAAGGTGTCATGCAATGGGACTGAACCTGAAACCACGTGGTGAGGAAGCAAGTT
Source organism: Octopus bimaculoides (assembly GCF_046866305.1). Lineage (NCBI taxonomy): Eukaryota > Metazoa > Mollusca > Cephalopoda > Octopoda > Octopodidae > Octopus > Octopus bimaculoides. Next base: position 8,865,809 of record NC_142951.1, read on the forward strand.
TCTTACTACAGGATTAGGTACACCTTTTATGCTATTAAGATGTACCTAATTATATGCTTAACACCTTACATGATATAATACATTTTACTGTTCAACATCGTTCTCCATGTGTGTGTGTGTGTGTGTGTGTGTGTACGTTTTAATTCTCTGCATCAATTGATATTTTGCTTCCAGTGTTGAAAGAAGGTTTGACATGATTTAAAGACAGAAGTCAATCAATCAGTTTGTTAAATAAATAAATAACAGTTTACAAAGTGAGGTGAGTACGTCAGTTTGCTGTGCAGAAGAAAAGAGAAAGAGAGAGAGAGAGAGAGAGAGATGATGATGATGATGATGATGATGCTGCAGCAGCCAAGACTCTTATTCGGTGTCAGCAAACTAACTCATTCCACTTTGTAGTTAATATTTTGCTGATGGAGACCATCACTAGTTTTCTCATATTTTACTGTTTCCCTTTGATGTTAAGTTAATCATTTTCACCGAGTTTGTCACTGAGAGACGGAAATGTGAAAGGAAACAAAAAATAGCTGGACAAAAAAAAAATTAATAATAAAAATAAAAAGAATTAAACAATTAGGAAAGTTACCAAGCTTGGGCATTTCTTTTTTTTTTTTTTGGTTACTAACCATTACTAAATAGCTTTCAATAATAATAAAAAAAAATACTTAAATATTTTCTTGTTTTCTTTTTATTTATTTATTTTCATTTTGTATTGTGTTCTTTAATTTTTTGATATTTTGTGTTTAAAAAAACAAATTAATATAATATTTTGTTAGCTCTCATAAATATTATTATGCTGTGTTTTTGTACCCCTTCAGAGCTGTTATTTACATACACAGCCCTTGGCACCTTATCGGGCATAGGATACCCATGATTTTTCCCCTAGTATTCTTGACACCATTTTCTGCTTCTCTTCCTTTTCATTTTGGGTTTCCCTGCATTACCTCATGTTTCTCCTTGATAAAAGGCCATCCTCTGTTCGGTCTTGTTGGTTTTTGAGTTGTCATTGATGTTTCTGCAATTTTGCATTTTTCTAGATACGGCTGTTGGCCCTATACAATTCATTTTCACCTCATTTTATTTTCTGAGAAGGACCGGTCCACCATGGGAGGTCTTAAAAGGAGCTTGTACTCCACTGGCATAGACGTGGTGGTCATTGTGGCACATAAGTCACCACACCACTACAAATACTGGACCTTGTGGAAAAATCTTCCAAGTTGTTAGTGTATGTCAAAACACACAAGGAGGATTTCATCCTTTATTCAGAAATTCATAGACAGAAGCCAAGCCCTAAATTTCTACTCCTATACTATATATGTATATATGTGTATACATGGACATTTTTTAACATCCAACTTCCATGCATGTATGGGTAGGATTATATATATATATATATCTTGAATACTCATTGGGGGTTGTGAGAGGACACAAAAGCATGGAACCTCTGTTGAAGAATCTATATGCAGTAGCTCTTAGGATTCTGAGCTCAACTACTGCCAAGGTCAACTTCTCTTTTCATCTTTCCAGGGTCAATGAAATGAAATACTAGTCAAGTACTGGGAACCAGTATTATCAGTGTGTTCCCTTCTATTAAAACTGCTGGTTTTGTACCTAAATTTGAAACAATTTTGATAATTATATTATTATCATTAAAGCAGAAAGGAAGGTGGCACACTGGCACACTGGTGGGATCGTTACTGTTCCAGACAAAATTCTTACCAGCATTTCTTCTGATTTTCATTCTGTGTACAAATGCTGCTGGGGTCGACTTTGCCTTTCGTTCTCTCAGGGTTGATAAAATAAGTACCCCCACTCAAACTTGCTGGTCTTGTGCCAAAATTTGAAACCATTATTAAGAGGGTAAGCTAACAGTCCATAACTGATCTGCCCCCTCCCCTTAAAATTGCTTGCCTTGTACCAAAATTTGAAACCATCATTAAGGCAGCAAGCTAACAATCATAACCAATTTACCCCTCCCATTAAAACTGTTAGCCTTGTGTCAAAATTTTAAACCATTATTAAGAGGGTAAGCTAACAGTCCATAACTGATCTGCCCCCTCCCCTTAAAATTGCTTGCCTTGTACCAAAATTTGAAACCATCATTAAGGCAGCAAGCTAACAATCATAACCAATTTACCCCTCCCATTAAAACTGTTAGCCTTGTGTCAAAATTTTAAACCATTATTAAGAGGGTAAGCTAACAGTCCATAACTGATCTGCCCCCTCCCCTTAAAATTGCTTGCCTTGTACCAAAATTTGAAACCATCATTAAGGCAGCAAGCTAACAATCATAACCAATTTACCCCTCCCATTAAAACTGTTAGCCTTGTGTCAAAATTTTAAACCATTATTAAGAGGGTAAGCTAACAGTCCATAACTGATCTGCCCCCTCCCCTTAAAATTGCTTGCCTTGTACCAAAATTTGAAACCATCATTAAGGCAGCAAGCTAACAATCATAACCAATTTACCCCTCCCATTAAAACTGTTAGCCTTGTGTCAAAATTTTAAACCATTATTGAGGCAGCAAGCTAACAGTCATAATCGATTTGGCACCTCCCTTAAAATTGCTAGCCTTGTCTCAAAATTTCAAACAATATTTCTATTTACCATATTTCCTTCTTCATATTTGCTATGCTTGCTATATTATATTTGTTATTTGCACTTCATCGTATTCATACTGTTATATATATTATGTTTACTTGTTGTTTACATTATTCTCTTAACACAACTGTCTTTACATCACCAGAGTGTATATGGCATTAATGTATGAAGCTACTTATTACTGATTGGTCTTCATTTATTGTGAAACTCTTTCATCACATAAATGGAAGTTGATTCCGATAAACCATAACCTACTGAAGTGCAACGGTCTTGCTAGAATCAACCCATAAAGAATTGTTTATGTATAAACATGCACACAAACACACACACATGTATGCACACATATATTACTGCATATAACTGTGTGTGTTTATGTATACACATGTACGAATATACATATATACATATACATCTGTATATGTGTGTATGTGCATCTATTAGTGCACATAGATATACATATATGTTTAAAGGGATTCAATTCATCCTTCTCATGTATATGAATTTACGCTCATGTGTCTTCGGTAATGACAACAACAACAACAACAACCCTTTGTATGTAAATGAAAAGCAGAAATAAGCAACTTTGTGGAAGAAAATAGATATTCACACAAAAAAAGTGTGTATTATGTGTGTATACATAATGTATGTATATATTATATATATATATATATATATATATATATATATATATATATATATATATATATATGCATATATGTGTGTGTGTATGTATATATATATATATATATATATATATATATATATATAGTGTATATGTATATATGTTTGTGTGTGTATATATATATATGTATGTGTGTATATATATGATGTATAAGCATAAAAAGTAATTTTCTTGGCCTCAGCTGCAATTCTGTTCTTTGCTTTTTCAATACCAGCTTGCTTGCAAATCACTTTCCCTGTATGTGTGTGTGTGTGTGTGTGTATATGTGTGTGTGTGTGTTCTGTTGGGAAGGTGGGGTGGTCCCCATTTAGCAGGGATATTCTGTTTTTCTGTTTTTTTATGTCCTCTTTGTCATTGAGGTTTATTGAGGTCAATCAAATATTATGTGGTTCTTTACACAATGTTAATACCGAGAAGTTGTTGTTGTTGCTCTTCTTGTTGTTACCGTTATTTATTGTTTATTTTTTTTTTTTTTTAATATTTTCTTATTTACATATTTGCTTATTTATTTATGTTGCTTACTCAACATCTAAATGGATCTTTCATTAAATGCCTGTTCATGGTGGTTTCTTGGTTCTTATCTGAGGCTACGGTTGTCTTTGAGTACTCTGTTAAAAATTATTACATACTCTCTCTTTTTTTTTTTTTTGGTGTGTGTGTATGTTTTTAAGGCAACATGTGGGTGTATATACAAATCTCCCACACACATAGACACATATACCCATTATATAATATATGTGCCCAAATACCTTATATGCATATACATATTTATATATATGTACACAAATATAATATACATATAATATGCATATTTACACATAATGAGTGCTTGTGTGTGTATATATATATATACACACATTATATATATATATATATATATATATATATATACACACACACATATATATATATGTTATATATAAATAATAGCTTTTTATTTCTTTTCAACGTCTTGCTAGCTTCACATAAAGCTTTTGATATTCCTTTCTCGTATGAGTTTGGCAAGAAAACTGATTTGGAATTGTATGTTAAAACAGATATTGTTGCAATTTGCTAAAGTAATATTCGTCATTTACTTTATATACACTGATCTTTATTCAACCCTTTTATTACTTCTCTTTTTTTTTTACTTTATTTTCCTTTTCTTTTTTTTTTTTTGCTTATACTTAATAGTATCTTAGGCTTTCATGTTCCATCTCTATCCTGGTCACAGACTCTACTTCACTCATGTGTATATTTATATATATGAATATATATGTGTGCATGTGTATCTACATGTGCATATGTATATGTGTGTGTGTGTATATATATATATATATATATATATTATATATATATATATGAGTATGCAAGTATGTATATATGCACAAATATACACGTATATGCTTATATGTGTATATAACATGAATATACATGTGTATGCATATGTGTATATATATATATCTCAATAGACATGTATATACTGTATGTGGATATGTATATGTATATATATATATATATATATATATATATATATATATATATATATATATATATATATACACACACACATATATATATATATGTATATATATATATATATGTATATATACATGTATATATATATATATATATGTATATATACATGTATATATATATATATATATATGTATATATATGTATATATACATGTATATATATATATATATATATGTATATATACATGTATATATATATATATATATATACATGTATATATATATATATATATATGTATATGTATACACACA